>NW_010263359.1:0-9992 GCF_000690775.1 Eurypyga helias
GCCGTGAGGTGAGGGAGGGGAACCGTGAGGGCGGAGGGGCTGAGAACGCGAGTGGGGCCCTGAGGGGAGTCTTGGGGGGTCCTGGCTGCCAGCGAGCTGGGGCCGGGCCCAGCTTTGTGCTTGCCCTTTGGACAGCTGAGCAATGGCTTTTTATCCCCAGGCTGGTGCGGGCCATCCACTTCTTCGGTGCTGCTGGAGGAGGGCCGAGCCCGCGTGGGTTTTTCTGCAGCGGGTCTTCCTAGGTACTTGTGCCTATGAGTTCTAAAATGCTGGACGAGCCAGCAGCCAGCTGTATGCTTTGCTGTGCTCCAGCCCGCTGAGCCGTGGGATCCTGCGAGTTCTAACCCAGCCCTGGACCTGTGAGCTGCTTTCCTTGCCCTCCTGCCCCACGAGCTCCCGTAGCCTTTGGCTTACTGTGAGCCAGAGCAGGGAGATTGGAGTAGAGAGGGAGAAACGGTGCTGAGGGAGCTGCGTTTTGCTTGTGGGAATCTCCTTCTCTATTCTCTGGACTCCTTTTGTAGTAGATTGTAGGTAACTGGAATGTAAGGTAATTGCAATCTAAAAAGCAGAAATGCACGATTAAAAGGTTAGAAAAGAGTTTTTATAGGGGCTTAGCTGAGTTCCCGGTATTATGACTAGTTTTGTAGCTTTATTAGCTATGTGAAAATCCTAGACTGACAAATTGGAATGTGCTTACATGCTTGAAAGCTAGGCTTTCATGTTTTCTTTCAATTTTAGGCCACATCTAGACTTCTGGTGAACTATGAAGAACCTTATCGCTCCCAGATCTTAGATTATTTGTTCAAGGTAAATTCAGTTTCACTGTTACAATAATGTCTAATTTCATGCGGAATTTCTTACTGTGTAATGTTGGAGATCCTGTAGTATAGTCAGTACTACTTAAAATTAGACCAAATCCCATCTTGTAAAGCATTTTCTTTAATGCTGATTTTTATCAGAACCTTATCTATTAGCTGTTGTTTTTGACAAGCAGCGGGTTTTTCAGGAGCCTGTTTCTTCACATTCTTATGGAAATTCCTTGTATGTTTTCACAATACGTCTTATAAAATACACTTTCAATATACTTTGATTATCCAAATTACTTTTGTGACTAAAATGAGGGGTTTAGCTCTTCATAGCAATTGCAGGAAGTGGGTCTTTGAGATGGTTTTGACTTTTGGTTTTCTTTTTGGAGTACAGGTAGATTTGCATAACGTGAAAACAGTTGTGCAGACCTCATCGTTTCAGAGGCACATCTGTTCCAAACTAGTCTCAAGTATAAATGCAGTTACCCTAGAAGGCGTGTAGTATGGTTGGTTTGTAAGCTGTTTTAGTTAGCGAGTGTAACCTCTGGAGTTAACCCAACTTAATATATGGTAACATTATTGCACTGGACAGTAATAACTTGTTTTGCTTTTGGCACTGTAAATTGCCCTGATGGAAGATGCCCTGTCACTTTTAAGTAGTGTAATCCAGGTGGCTGGAGGGGAATAGTTTACTGTGTAGTTTAAAGAACTGGTTTTAAAGAGTAGAGTAAGGCATAATGTGTGACTGGGGGATCAAAACCTATGCTTTTTTGAGAGTGAAGTTGTGTGTTACAAATATGGGTTTTCTGAAGGAATCAAGAGGCATGTGGTAAAATAAAAATCTACCTGAGAGATCATGTTTTTCCAAGAATGTTTGGCATTGTGCCTTCTCAGTACAAATCCAAAACAGCCTCATATGAGCTACTGTGAAGAGAATTGATTCTATCCCACCCAAAACCAGCACACATGTTTTTAAACAAAATCTCTTAAGCTGTCGTGAGATATCTGGTAGGGTTATTTAAACCTTGCCTCATTCTCCTTGTCTCTTAATGTCAGTCAACTTCCATGACGGGTATGGGAGAGCAAATGTGTTAAGTTTAAAATCAGAAATGTCAAGAAGAGAAATTGCTAATTGGGAACGTTTGCTTCTTATTTAAAAACAAATCAAAAAAAGCCAAAATTTGTAAGCCAAGCAAACTGTTGTCTATGCAGCATATTTTTTAATCATACTTAATTCTTGCATCTTAAAGCTTTTTTTTGGATGCCAAAATTATACTTGGGTAATTCCATGGAGGACTGCAGCTCATTAGTGGTTATTAAAATAATGATTAGTTGTAATTTCTGACTTGAGCAACTCTTAAGCCACTAATGGTTGGAAGAACATACTAGGAGTAGGATCACCTGTATGAACTTGAATTTTATATTCTGCTCCACTGGTCAGATGCCAGGGGACGAGGATGGTGGACTAGGTGGCCATTTTTTTTTCCAGTGTGGTGGTTTTTTTTCTCGTCTTTCTGCCTGTAGTTAGCAGATTTTCTGATCCTTATGTATGCTTTCACATAATTAGTGTAACCCTTTACACTGAAGAACACATTTTTTACTGAAATATTAACTTTAGTAATTTGATTTTAAAAGAAAAACTTCTTATAAGATTAAATCTCATTAAAAATACTGTTGTGTTCCTCACATAGCCCATATTCTACTTATAGAGTGCTTCAGTATTTTCTTGACTGTAACCAATTTAAAATTTGCACAGCTGGGGAGAAGTGTTGTTCATGGTTCAAGAGTGAGTGAAACTGGCTGAAGTGTACGATTTATCCTGCTTGATTTCCTTTTGAAACAGAATGTTGTATAATATCCCTTTGCATCTATAATGGCTGTTTAAAAAAGAGTATTGGATATTTAACATCCTCGAAACTTTACACTTATTTATTGCAGTCTTCTTGTTAACAGCAGGATTCTGTTTATTTTTCTCTATTCTTTTTTTTTTTTCTTTTTCCTAGCCGAATTTTGGTGCTTCTTTGCATATCCTCAAAGTAGAGATTGGAGGTGATGGACAATCAACAGGTATGGATTTTACATGAGCAGAGTTTGACTTCTCATTGCAGTGATGGCATAAGTAATGTGCCCTGCGAGTGTCACTTTAGCTGAGGCACAGAGTTCTGTAGCTGTACTGAAGCTGCAGAAAAGCATAAACAGTATCTGCTAACTTGTAGAAGAGAAATTTACATTAACGTTCTGGAGATGGTTCTCACTGTCATATGGTTAATAGGTTGCATTCTAGACCAAAGGAGTTCTTCCCCCCCTTCGCCAAGATTAAGGAAGCTCTGGCAGCTTTCTGAATTGCAGAGCGTTTCTCAAACACCAGTTTTGCAATACAAACTCTGTAAAATTTGTGTAGGACCAGGTAGTTTGTCTTAAAGCATGAAAATGCAAATACAGCTGGTCAGAAGCAATTAAACCAATCCTTAATGAGCTGCTACATTTCCCTGGAGTGGTGTTGTCTGCCAGTAGGCACTTTTTTTTTTTTTTTTTTGCCTGGCCACAATTGCTAATGAAAATGTCTTGGTGTAATTTGCCTAGAATACTATATTTACATGTCAGAGAAACTGTTTAGTAGCTACTTGTGAACGGAAGTTGAGAAGCAGGAACTAGACTACAGTTTGTATCTCTGTCCTAACCCTCCTCCTGCCCCCACCCCAAAGTCAATTTTGGCCACATCAAAAATGGACTTAAAGCAGGCTCAGTTAATAAATAGAAAGCATAGCATCTGTCTTGGGCATTTTATAATTTTTTATGTTTTTGTAATTAGGTATTACTTTTAATTTCTTTAATTTCTGTAAGAAAGATTAACATGGTGAAAAGTATTATATTGGGTTTAAGAGCTCAGTATTTGGTCAATAAATTGCTGGTTAGAGCAGAAGGGGAGTTGTCTTCATGCGTGCACAGGCCTCTTCAAACACTCTTGCTGCTGGCTAAGGAGGACGTAACATACTTGTGTGATGGCTTTCAGATTTAAGGACAACAGTGAGACGCAAATGTCTTAACACATTGTACTGCAGCTCTTGTTCTGACCTCAGAGGTGTGATCAGGAGTCTGTTTCCAATCTAATGGTTGTTCTGTGTCTTTGTTAAATAGAACTTCCAAATAGTCAAGGTAAGAAAAATCAAATCCTGTTTTCCCTAATGAAATGTGCTGTTTCAGCAGACCTCATAACAACAAAAGAAGCCGCCTCATCAGAAGAGATCTCTGCAACAATTAGGCATATGCTTTAGCAGTTCCCACATTTCACAGTTCCTTTATCTCCCTGGACTTGCCTTGCACAGAAGAAACAAATGATAAGCTTTGTTTGCTTTTTAGTTTAGAGATAACCTGCTTCTACAAATGTTGAGGTGTTTTTTGGTTGGTTGTTTTCGTTTGGGTTTTTTTTTTTTCCTTCCCCTTCCTGATCTTAATGCTGTAACTTTTCTGGTGGCTGCTGGGACTGAGGTAGTTGTGAATATGGATTTAGTGTTGTCGTAGCTGGGGACAGAAAACGCCCAACAGTTAATCACATTCTAGTATTAAAGGCAGGCATAGTCCCTTAAAAACGAAAAAATATTTGATTTATGCAGACTAAGTTGATATGTTAAGAATGAAGGGTGACAAGTCTTCCATGCTCCTTCCCACTACTCATTTTGCTTTGAAATTCACACTGGAGCACGTGTGAACTGTATCGGAGATATGCGCTTGCATACTGCGTCAGTGAGCAATACAGAAAACTCTGTGATGTGTAACTGCTTATGACACAGAAGATAATTGTGAGCTACCTGTCTCTCTCCTTCCTAGATGGCACTGAACCCTCCCATATGCACTATGAAAATGATGAGAACTACTTCCGGGGCTATGAATGGTGGTTGATGAAAGAAGCTAAAAAGAGGAACCCTAATATTAAACTGATTGGTAAATTGCTTCAAGCATTAGGATTCAAATGCATTTTTCCCCCTTAACTAGATAACCCTTAATTAACATATTAATTTTAATGGGCAGGTGCTTTAAAGTTGCTGTAGACAAAGTAGAATCTCTAGTGTTTGATAAGCTTGCCTTGAGGCTTGACTTAATGTGTCTTACTGTAGCACAGGAAGAATGTATGTAACAAGTAGCACAGGAAGAATGTATGTAACAAGTAGCACAGGATAAGAAATGACTATAATCATTTGAGTGTATCAAGTGACATTAATGCTTAGACTGTATCACAACAATGAACATGAATGATCTAATGAGAGCTGAATTTCTGAATAAGTTAAAAAAAAAAAATCAGGGAGGGATAGATTAAACTTCCAGGAAGTATAAATCAGTGAATCTTATACACACTAAATTCAATTATATATTCTTATTACAAACCCATCACTCCCTCCCCACTACATGGTTCTTGTCTTTTGATTTGTCTCACGTATATAGCTGGGTTGTCCTGTCTCCCTGTTTTGATTGTGGGTTGTGCATGTGCTGTGACAGTACAAATGTGGAATCCTGGATTTTAATTGAAATACTGCACAAAAATGTATTTCACATGAAACAAGGGAAGAAATCCATCAGTTAAAAAGTATAGTCCCTCATCTTCAGGGATCAGGCTTTGCCATGTCCAGCCACAAGGCATGACCTGGTGCAGGATTTGCCAATCAGCTTCTGTTAGGCACTGTGGCAAGCAGTAAACTTACCATCTATGACTAATTGTGATTATTAATAACCTCCCTCTTCCCTCAGATCAAACTCTCAACAAAGGAAGGAGGGTTTGCCTTTGAATTAGCCTATAGTGTCTTATACAAAGTCAGTTGAAAACTTAGCAGGGTCTGGTTAGGTTATTTTTCTGTTCTTGCTTACTGCAAGATCCAGTAAACAGCTGAGACTCGCAAATGCTTTTTCATGATCCTAATCTTTCTTCCTCTGTTATGATCAGATCATCACTTCTTCTGAAAGTCTTATTCAGGACATTAGCAATTTTTAGTATTTAGTATTGATCCTTTGTCCATAACTGTCAACTTTTATCCAAAAATCTTTGGAATTTTAAACCTGTTAGAGATAATGCTGCACAATTTAAAGACTGGTTGTGGTTAGTTGTTCTCTAGTAATGAAGGTTTTCTAAGTTAAAAAAAAAAAAGGCAGCTATGAATATGTTTGATTTATATTTAGATGATGGCATACTCTCCAGTTAAATAAGTTATGTTTCATTGTCTTCACTGGTACTATGTGATTTTGAAGTGCATATCTGCTCCTTTCTGCTAGGTAGAACAAATTACAGCTTGCTATCAAAGGTTATTGAGACCAGCCACTTACTCATTTGTTTTTTGTTTCTCTTCCCAGGACTACCTTGGGCATTTCCAGGATGGATAGGGAAGGGTGAAAACTGGCCCTATGACTATCCGGATGTCACTGCTCACTATATTACTTCTTGGATATTAGGAGCTAAAAATCATCATGATTTGGACATTGATTATATTGGGGTCAGTAAAGCAAAATTTCCTGTATATTTTGTCTTCATTCCTAAGGTCTTGGTCTTGTCTCTCTTTGTTGATTACTGGAGGAGGAGGATGGGAAGATAAATTGTTTTGTAATTGCAGTTTTGGCTTTTTCTGTTGCATAGGGAAAGGCAGAAGTTTTTAGTTTACAATCTTTCTGCAGTAATGGCCATTAAAGCAGAACCAGTGTAAAATGGCTGGTCTCCTACCTTCCCAATTTTAGAACAAAGTTACCAGAGAATTTGGGAATTCAGAAACCTGTTTGAGTCTTGAGCTTGTCACTTTCTGCCTTGCTTGTTCTGCTTGGGCTTCAGCAGGTACCAGCTAAAAAAAAGCATTAGTTAAGACAGAGTTTGTGAAAGTCAGCTAACATGACTTCTTGACATAAGATATGGTCACTGTTTTGCGGAAGAGCAATCCTCTACCACTTCTTCATTTTTTAACTTCTTCCATTTTACCTGCATTATTTATTGTAGATAAAGGTGTATGTGTTGCAGTATGCTGTACCTACTGTATTGTGTCACAGGGGAAGTAGTGAATGAAAGTCTGAGAAAAATGTCATAATTTGGAGATGCGAGAGAGAGGCAGACAACCTGGAAAAACAGTTCCCAAGTTTGTTATTTGACTGAGATTCAACTTTTTTTTTTTTTAATTTTTTTATTCCTAAGAGAATGTGGGGAGAGGATTCCACTAAAATCAGTCCTACACTTACTGAAACATTTTGGACTTCGAAGTGTTTTGGTATGAGACAGATGTTTAGCTGCAGAAAAGCTGAAAATCACTTCAGCAGTCCAGAGGAAAGCTCTGATAAAACTATGGTTCCCATCCCTCAAAGGAAGTCTGAATGTGGGAAGGTATATCTGATGTGTATCCCTTTGGGAGTGCATCCCCCTTGATGTTGCTGACTTATTTCGGCTGTGTGAGCCTTTTGGGTGACACAGTGATGCTTCACCAATTCAGCTGGAGGGACAGGGAAAACAACTGCTGTTAAATTTTCTCCTTGCTGTGCTCTTAGAGCAGAAGGTGAGTTCTGTGCTTCGCATATTTGAGTGATGTCCGGCTTCTGTGTTGTTACTTCACAGTGATTGACCTTTTGAATTCTATACTTATAAGAAAAGGGGATTTCTGCTTCTACAGGCAATGTGGTGACATTACATATTGTCTGACTTCTTTGTGGGTATGATCTGACATGCAGGAGAGCAGTGAGGTGATTGAAGGCTCAGAAACTTGTCAAAACAATTTTAATGCTGTTCTGATTCTACAGTATTAGCCTTTACTGCGCTTTCAGTTTATAGCATGTGTTATACAATTGTTTGCTTTATGATGAAATGGGCCTTTCAGTAAGTAACTATGGCTCATTTCTGAAGTCACTTATCACTTACCACTTAGGGAAAAAAAAAGGTGGACATATCCCACCTGCTAGAAGCCGTCTGCTTCTACGTGGTATGCATTCACATATCCTGTTTTTTTTTTTCTAAATGGCTTTTTACTTTTCTTTTGTAGATATGGAATGAAAGGGCATTTAATAGCAAATATATTAAGGTAAGTATTTTTCCTGATTTCTCTGAAGTGAAATGTTTGGTTTGGTTATCATATGCAATCAATTAGCTTGTCTGAAATTGCCTAGAAAAGGGACCTTAATCCTGCAATGAACTGTTTCTTGTAGTTGCAGATGTGGAATGCTAACAGGATCAGATGTCTAGATCTTGGTTTTGTGCATCTGAAGCTGTTATTTTGAACTTTACCCATGTATGCTAAATTTTTAGGATGTCTACATTTTAATGGAAGCTCTAGGTGATGCTACTGACAAATTCATCATCTTTATACTGCCTTGGTTATAACTGTAAGTCCAAGATCTAGAATTACTTAAAATTCTCTAGCAAAGTTCCAGGGGATATAATACCCTTAAATTATTGATATAAAACTCCAGGTTCTTATTTTATGGAAAAGGTAAATCAGAAAACGTGATAAAGGCTCTGTGTTTTTAACTGTGCAAAATTCAGTACTTCCTGTTCTAAAAGAGGAACACGGTATTTCTCATAACCAACTCTGAGATATCTCTAATACCTCTCACTGCTGCCTGCCCCTGCAGCCCCCCTGCCCTTCTTTGAAAACTTTTCTGTTTGTTATGTTAGTTGAAGTGGAATCTTAAGAACAAGCTTCTGCTTTGTTCGTTTCGTTGTTGCTGCTTGGAGGCTAAGAAGCAATAGCATGACCTCTTCTTAAAAAGCAAGTAAGAGTTAAATTCAGTGCATAGAAAAACTGCTGAATTGTTTTTTTCTGAACTCAGCAGGGATTGGAACCCATCTGCTTAAAATTAGTTAATTAGTGGCTATTAGGAAAGTTTAGGTTTGTGTACACTGGATGGGGTTAGTGACATCATTTGTCCTTGGCAACTTCTGTAGGTATTTTTTTCAATGATTAGTTTCAGTAGAATGATACGGGAAATGGCATACAACAGTTAGACCTTGTATCCAGGTTTGTGAGTTCAGCACAAACCATAGCCTAACCTTTTTTTTTTTTTAAAGCTAGGAAATGAGTTCATAGGATGCTCTCTTTATTACCAAAAATAAAAAACCCAAAGCCCAACCAAAACCAACCCAAACCTAAGAAACCAGATGTTTTCTGTTATATTTAGCTTTAAGCAATGTGGGTTCCAGGTTTTTCTTTTTCAAAAGGAAAAGTGGGTCACTAATCTGGTATAGGCTAATGCAGAAATCACGAAGGATACTGTTAGCCTCTTAGAGGATAATGCTAATCATAGGTAAATCTTATGCTGGTAGAGGAGGAGGGGAAATGTGTGTGTGGACATAAAGTAGAAATCTCTAGTTGTTCAGCATGTAGCAGAAAGAAATGAACCAGAACTGAAAACACTTGTTTGCAAGCTGGACTAAACCAGTGCAAGTAAGATGGGAGATAAATAGTGAGATTTTTTTTTTGAGTTGCAAGTTTTATTTCTTCACTGACTAGATGTTATGTTGCTTGGAATGTCTGTGAGACTGAACCCTCTGTAAAAGGAATCATCAGGGAGAGAAGACAGATCTTACTATGAATAAAATACTAGTTTTATTTCACTGTATTACTGCCTGACTCATTTTTAAAAAGTGATTTTTTTGGCTTTCTCTCTCTTATAAGAAATAGAAATGTTCTGTTTTCTTCAGTCCTAATTCATGTCACCTGGAGGCTTTCTCATCTGCTTGGCTTTCTTACATGGGGAGAATGAATGTGTTGAGTGTAGGTGCGGCATTCTAATGGTTAGCTTTTTAAATGCTGTTAAATTGGGACAAAGCTTTTGGCTCCTAGAGCTAAATGTTTAGTTTAAAATTAAATCTTAAAATCACCCAAATACTTGCTGGAAAGTGTCAGCCTTCCTTCCAATGTACCTTAATGCACATAAGGCCTTTTATTTGACGCATGTTTTACTGTTCATTCTCTTACGTTCTGCAGTGTTGCCTGGCATCTGTTCTCTAATCAAATAATTCTATTTGCAGTCCACCATTTCAAAAAAGTTCTGTTTACTTAAGTGTACTGTTGCATAACAAATATTTTCTGTAATGTATGACATACATGACATAGATAAGATCTTGGTTATCTTGTGAAATTTTTACTTGTAAGCAGTTATTTTAGTTGCTTCATCCACTAAGGCACTAGTTAGTTATTTTTCTTAATATGGAGAAGGCCGAGGTACTCA
>NW_010263360.1:0-10920 GCF_000690775.1 Eurypyga helias
AGTGTCTCTGCCATGATTCGCTTTTGGCTTTAAATACTCGGGTTTTGATAAATGAGAAGTGCAGTTTCCTAGAAACAGCTCTGTCGAACGGCAGTTTTTTGAGGACGATAGGAAGAATAAAGACAAGTTGAGGTGGATCTGCAGTGTTTAAGCGGACGGCATCGCTCGCTGCTGGAAGCCAATAAGGCCGGGTCAAAAGCAGATGCACTCTCGGGTAGCTAACGAGCGGCCCTGGGCGCCGTCAGGTACGTACGGCACGGCAGCTGCACGTTTCCTTGGCAAACGCTGGCGTTCCCATGGCAAGTCTGTTAAAACTGGCGTTACCATCTGAGAAACAAACCCCTTCCGATGAGGTGGGATGCTGAAGCAGTGACAGGTATTTGTACTGTGTTAAACACTTTAAAAAAGAAGTGTCACAGAAGGAACTCTTTGTAATGTTGTACATGTCTCTTGCAGGGTAAGCTTTTTGACTCTACGGTAACTGACGAAGGAACATGGACCTTAGGTAATGACCCACACCTGCAGTGACATCACGAGGGCAGTACAACATCTCAAAATAAGCTGCAGAGGAGTGTACCCCCTTTTTCTTTTTTTTGGGAAAGATTACTTCTTTCCCTGTACATAGCTTTCTAAAAAAAGACAATCGTTACTGCCAGACTAAGGAACTGAGGTAGTACAAAACCCATAAAGATTCAGCTTAATGGGAAGATGCTGCATCTTGGAAGGTTGGAGTTTGTGGATTACAAACACTGCCATAGAGTGAGAAGGTTTTTGCAAACCCTTGTTAGAGCTAGACATGACAGTAATGTGATCTGTGCCTCTCCATAATTGTTACTTTTCTTGGTTTTTCTACTTCTCTTACACATTATATTTTAGGTTAGGTGACATTATATGCATTATATTTTTGGGATGGCTGAGAAAACCTACAGCATCCAAAAATCACACAAAGGTACCGATAATGAGCAAAAAACCTCTGATCGTTACATCATACATACTGTAAAGTGTTCAGAACATCTGGGGTTTTGTTAATACTCTTTGGGCAGGGTGCTTGTCACTTCATGTTTTCCTATGATGGATTTTGTTGTCAATATTTAAGTATCAATTAATAATTTAGTAACTTGAACATGAAAACTGGATGCGTAAGCAAACATTGTGAAGTGAAGCCTACTCTTCTTCAATATGTGCATTATCTTCAAAATACACCTTATAATGCGGTCTTTACCGAATTAAGTAGAATTAAACACACTACATATTACCTTTGAAATGTACTTCCAATGCATTTTCTATAGGCATACTGTCTGTGTTTACATAAATTGCTTATACCACCCTATATTGCTAAAACTTAGTTCTGGCTGTTACTGGTAATAACTCTGACCTCAAATCCTTCATTATTGCCTTAGCTGAGCTGTATATATTAGTAGATTAAATCTTTCCTCTGTTGTGAACCTCTCTAAAAAGCTAGTTTATGTTTGCAACAAAAGAACTTATGAACTGTGTTTTAGATCCTTAAAACAGCTTCAGCATTTTACAGACCAGAAAGGGGAGAGATGGCTGTATTAGGCCACAGCCTTTCTGTTTCTTGTTGATGTTTATTTATCAACATCCCTGTTGGCATTAAGAATTTAAGTTACTTCACCAAAAAAACCTGTACTTGTTGAGAGGGAATTCACCAAAACAATGAAAAAGACTAGCACATAAGGACTGAGTGTAGTGGTGGGTCTATGTGTCTGTTTTCATTCAACAGAAGACAGGAAGCTGATACGAATTGTTCTGATGAAGACAAATCGAGATGCTGGAAACTGTTGGACATCTCTGTTGGAAAATGAGTATGCTGCTGATCCTTGGGTACAGGACCAAATGCAAAGGAAACTTACGCTGGAGCGATTCCAAAGAGAGGCAAGTTAAAGGGATATAATTACTCCTTGTGTTGTGTTTGCACACAGAGGTTATGGCCAGGAAAGCTGAGCAAAATCGTTCTGCTGTCCAGTGCCATGGAGATATACTGCAAGCCGATACATACAGAATGCTCACAGGGCCTTTTCTGTGTCCTTTCAAGAGGTTATTCTGTCTGTAGTCTGCCAGGGTTTTGTGAAAAGTGAAGATGCATCGGGTGGGGTATTGCTGGTTTAGGGTTTGTTACGTAAGAGTAACAGCTTGTCACTTAAGTTAGGCTACTCCCAGTTTCTGTCACCTACAGCTATGTCATCGCCCTATCTACCCCGCACACCAAGCTCTGTTGGGTGTGTTTTTTTATAACATCACATAATGTAGAATATTTAGCTGGGGAATATTTTCCTTGCCCTTGTACTGAAATTGCTTGGGTACACCTCACGCACACAGCCGTTCCCATGCAAGTCTGCGCAGTTGCAGGATGACAGCTTATTACTTGACAGCTGAATTGGCACACTACGTACTGCAACAAGGAACAGAATTTTTAGGAATCTTGTTACCCGGTGTGGCAGGTACTTAGATTTTCAAATAGCAATTTTAAGGGATACCAGAAGCCAGAATTTTTTCTTAAATTTCCCCTAACATTTCTTTACTGGGAGACCTAGCTGCTCTCCAAATTGAGACCAGCATTACAAAGTCACTTCAGCAGTAAGCAACCGAACTGTGGTGACTCGTTGTGTTTACCAGAAACTTGAGGGCCGTGACACGTGGATGATAAGTAGGTTACTCTATGCCTTCGTTAGAATGGCAGAATATGAAGAGAAACACTTTGGGGCTTTTTGTTTGTTGGTAGTTTTGGGGCGGTGGGGAGAGGGTTTAACATTTTAATGGGTAGATTATTCCTAATAAAAGTTTTATCTCCATCAGAACCCTGGATTTGACTTCAGTGGGGCAGAAATTTCTGGAAATTACAGCAAAGGAGGACCGGACTTTTCTAGTCTTGAAAAGTAAACTGTTTTTATCTATGCTCTTTGTGAGGAATGACACGTGACACTGAAAAGATTGGAATGGTAGCTGGTGAAGACTTTGGTCATCTCTTCAGCGGATTGTTGTCAAGTAATTACTTCAGTGGAGAGAAGGAAGATCTCTTCCAGTAGAATGAAGACCAAGTGTTACCAGCTGTTTTATAAGCTGCTATAACTTCGTAATACTGAGGCACAAGCAACAGTGACGTACACCAAAAAGTAGCATCTTTTAAGCAGCATGTTGGTCTTGTGGTTTTTTTTTTTGAAACACCGGAGTAAACTAGTTATAAATATACCACTTGTCTTTATGCAAAAATACCTTACTCACTGTTAAAGAATAGGTCTTCGAAGCAAGTTATTTAATGTTTTTTCTTAACTTGCAACAGGAAGGCTATCAGGATGGCTACAGTTACTCTTTCAGCCCCCTGAGAACTTGTGTCCTAAAGCAGTGGTTTAAGCAAACCACTCGGTCTTGCCTCAAATAAGGTTTACAATCCACTGTGCTGTCAAATACAGCATTAACGATTAATTCTTGCTGCCATGTAAGCGATACTAGAAAGCTGAAAGGCCAGGTGAGCATCTGGATAGAAACAATTTTATGTGTTGAAGTAATACAGCCTTTCAGTATAGAACTTGTGTCCTAAAGCAGTGGTTTAAGCAAACCACTCGGTCTTGCCTCAAATAAGGTTTACAATCCACTGTGCTGTCAAATACAGCATTAACGATTAATTCTTGCTGCCATGTAAGCGATACTAGAAAGCTGAAAGGCCAGGTGAGCATCTGGATAGAAACAATTTTATGTGTTGAAGTAATACAGCCTTTCAGTATAAATATTTAACACTTTGAAAGTAAGAGAATATAATGACTCTTGAGAGGCACAGGAAGTCCCCAGGTAGGAAATGGTATCTTGCACCTATTCATTCCCAACATACAGCACAAGTTGTTGATAGTGTATCTAAGAAGCTCTAGACTTTTGTAGATAGTTTTACATTTAATAGCCACATTTTAAACTCAGCTATTGCATGATCTTCTATTTTGCTTGTGCCAATGACGTGTCAGGAATTTTCTACTCCTTGTTAAGGATGCAGCCGAGAAGCACACCAGCCACAACATTACCCAGGATGAATGCTGGCAAACAGACTACCAGGGGAGGAAAACCTGATTGCCAAACCCTAGTGCATTATGAACCCCGGAACTACTGCCTGTGCGTCAGTCCTAAGCAGCATTCTCACTAGAGATCAGTTGCCAGCAGCTGTCCATCATACTGCTGAGCCTTGTTTTTAAAAGCACCTCGTTATTTCTGTGGGCCTATGGCAGGAAAAAACCAATAGCTGAGGAAGAATGCTCTCATTGTCGTTACAGCCAGGGCTTGCTTGTTGTACAAGCAAGCAAGCGTTGATATTCCCAAAATACTCAAGTCTGCTCCCTCTAGCCATGTCATGGTTACAGAATGTAGCGCAAGTCTGTATGCTGTCCTTGGGTTTGAGAGGACTCGCCTTGCTCTCCAGAGGCCGGTAGCACAGTACCAGCGATGTGTGGCGATGAGGTTTTGTACAGAAGGTGGGTGAGATGGTTAAGAAATGAATGAGACTGCTGCAAGCGTAGCTGAAGGCAGAAGGAAGATAGAAAACAACGTTGCACCAGA
The DNA here is from genome assembly GCF_000690775.1 of Eurypyga helias. Lineage (NCBI taxonomy): Eukaryota > Metazoa > Chordata > Aves > Eurypygiformes > Eurypygidae > Eurypyga > Eurypyga helias. The sequence continues at coordinate 4,561 of NW_010263360.1, forward strand.
ACACTGAGGTACTATCCAGTGAAATGGTATTTCTTTGTTGCAGCAGTTGGTTTGCTTACAGCAAAAGCTTAGAACGACACCTGACCATTCAGTGTATGACCTCACGTTTACTGTATGAGCTTTCAGAGCTGAACTTTGTTCCCATGTTTTCTGCTTTATGAAGTAGCCGGAGCACCCTCTAGGTAAGGCCAAAGTAAGGATGATTGTGAAGTATGTGTTCAGGCGTTGTGGCTCTGAATTGTTTCAAGACGAAAGGTTTTAACTACTTGGTTGGCTACTTCTATCATAAACTCTAAGTTAGACCTTCTATTTTGAAAGAATATAGATGAAAATAAAGAAGATGGTGGTGCTGTAACTTCTCTTCATCAGTACCTACTCAGATCTCAGTGTGTACTTTAAGAAATGATGGTTTGTGTTCCCTCTCACAAGCTTACTGGGATTCAATCCCTGGCTTCTTAAATAGTAACAGGTATTTTATGTAAGGCGGTGTCCGGAGCAACCCACTCCACAGGAAATGATCCCATGCACTACTCAGCGTGCTACGCTGCTGTGTACGTGGGTGGAAAACTGCCTACTGGCATTCTCTCGTCCGTCTGCTTTGGGATGGATGCAGAGTAATGCCACAGCACTGCTGTCTACAGCAGGACCATAGCTGCCCTGGGTCAGTGTCAGGCACAGGAATGGATAGCTAAATTCATACCTAGTCCCCGGGGGGTGCTTAGATTAGCGCAGATTCTCAAATCTTGGGATTAAAATCCGAGTACCCGATTCCGTGAAGCATGCACCATCCATGTATTTACCACCACATACAGAAACGGGCGATATGTAGATAAATCATGGTCTTCCATGCTGAAGTCAAAACTGTACAGTCTTTAAGCTACTTAAGTCAGCCTTTTCCATCTTGACACTTTTGCATCTCAGAAGATTTAGTTATCATGGACCAAGTTGCAATAAATACAGTGAAGAACCTCAAGGTTTTCCTGTTGGCTCTCTAGCCTTTCCCCTGCAGCCTCAACCTCTTAAAACCAACCCAAAATCTCCATAGTCGCATACCTCCTGCCTGAAAGGTTCCAGGTACCGTTCAGGTATTTTTAAGGCTTCCTAGTGAAGTTTTTGTAACAACAGGTAAAAAAGTTACTCAGTTAATGACATTTCAATGTTTAATTGAAAGGTACAGATCTTTGAGACATGACAGTTCCAATTGGATGCTTTCCAGAGGCCAGCCGAATGCCAAGATAGCGCTGGCAAAAGCGAAACGGTTGGGTGTGGTGTGATTGCCCCCTGGGTTCATGAGAAGGCTTGATTTGTCCAGTATAGAGCTTTGGTACTAAGTGTTCTGCCAAAAGTGTAACTGGTTTGAGATGCAAAGGATGGTTTGCCCCTCAGCTATTACCCTAAAGGGGAAAGGGTTGGTTGGCCAACCTCTAAGCCCACGCTACATTCAAAACATGCTGATCTTTCCTTCTCGACTAAGTCGGTTAGTAACGGCCTATCGCCACCAGCCTCAGCTCCACCAAGATGCCGGATTCAAGAGGCCATTAGTAACATTCCCCCAACACCTCTCTCCATCTTACATACAATAATACATTCTTATTCACTTCCTTGTTAGCACCAGAAGCAGGATATGCCTCAAGTACTCATCTGGCCTTCAGGCAAACACAGCTGTACTGTACAACCTTACCATCAAAGAGATCAGAGTTGAAGCTATCTTCCGAGCTTCTCCACTAGACTGCTCCTATGTACAGGCCAAGATGGGGCATTAGCCCTGCTGTAAATATGCACTTGTGAAGCCTCAGTATTGTACAGTGAGACTTTGGAAAACTGATGTCAAATTTGGGGCAGGTGACTCTGTACTTCACCTCTGCCTTCATTAGGCTTCGTGAAGATTTTGCACTCTATGAAATAACTTGTCACCTTGGTAAACCACACCTCTGACCAAACGCTGAAGTTACTGGTGCTGTGTTAGTGACTCCCCTTTACAAAGCAATGAACTAAGGTTTCCCTGCTCTCCTGCTCTAGCTACCTGATGTGTTCAATGGGTGTCACGTAGCCTGGTTTTCACTGCGTGCCTAGGGTAGAAGGCCAGTGCCCTGCCCAGCAGGAACATGCGGACACATGACGCTGCCCCAACAGCATGTCAGGGGACTGACAGGCATTTGCTATTGTCATCACTATTGAGGGGGATTAGTCTTTCGTTTGACTGACACTGCAGCACTGTGCTGCTGCACATGAGGTTTTCCTAATCTTTGAAAAGTGAACCAGATTTTTGAAGTGACGTATATAATTCAGCACCTGCAGTCACAGTAAACCAAGGTTAGACTACACAAGCTGCTCTACATAAGGTGTTAAAACACCTTGTGTCAGTATTGTGGTTATTTCACTGAACAGTAAACAGTCTAACAAAAAAGACTGAAAACTGACACTGAATATTGTTGTAATCATCATGAAAAGAACTTATTGGCTGGAAGGATCTTTAGTCTGAAATGCTACATATTCTTTCCATGAGTTGAGTTCTTCATTATTAAGATCATGTTTCAGACTTTGTTTCTCAAATATTCATGTGTCTGTTGCCAAGGTCATAGGATGGTTATTTCCTCATCTTATTGTACTCCTGTAAAAAAAAAAAAAATCCACCATGAGCAGTCAACTGAAGGGCTTTCTGTAAGAGCCAAACAAAGCATCAGACTTCAAGACAACAGCAAAACAGCTGTTACAGACAATATGTAGCCTTTGGAATGAAAGTGTAGATAAGGAAGTAGTTCACCATTTCTACAGAGTAAAAAACCCAGTAATACGAGTAACTGAATGACAGTTTGTAGACTTCACTAAACAGAGAGTTACACAAGTAAAACTGTATAAAAAGGAGGATAGTTTAAGTGAACAATAACAAGAATCTCATTCTAACAGGCAACTGTTTCCTCTTAGCCAATTCCTTTTAGGATAGGAGCAAGCCAAGTTTTTTCTTGGCCTTTTAATCAGTTTTACTCCACATTTTTGTGAGGTTCCAGTGTGTGTAGAACACAATTCTGCCCCCAGAGCACACCATAGGATCAATACTTTTTCCAGTGTTCACTTATTAGGATGCCACTTTGTTAGGCACAGCAGTGGCTTAAGCATGAACACAGACCAGTCTCTAGGACAGGCCTACTATGTTTGCGCTGCACGTCAAGAGGTTACTGGTATAGCGTAAGAAACCTGGAGGTAGGTAACAGCTAATTACTTGTACTTTACCAGAAGTTGATTTTACAAGGAGTTACCTGCTATGAGCTGGTCTCTGGAATTGTAGGGAGGTGCGTTATTCTGTAGTAGCTATGTTTGAGCTGCCGTGCTGTACGTCCAGACACAATCCATTTTAATTTCTGGACATTTGGTTTGGAGCACTTGCTCGAGGAATATTCTGTAAGGCACTTCAACACCAGTTCCTTCCAGAAGGTCAAATCTCTGTTGTTTATCTAAATAGCAAGACAGAATCTCATTTGTTAGTAACTCATTAAATCTGTCTGTCATACATGTACTTTCAGCTTCTTCATACAAGTTAGGAAGCCAAAGTTCCCAAGCCAAATGGAAACTAAAAGAACCCAAAGCCCAACAAAGCCACAAAAGAAATCAGTATGCCCATGGACTTCCTCCTTCTGCACTGGGTGGGCCCTTGCATGCATTTTTCTTCCTTCCTCCACTGAAGATTTATCTATATACCTTGGAATGCAACTGCAGATATTCCAATGCCTCTGTCAACTCCAGTAGTTTTTGTTCTTCTATTTCCAGTGCCATAATAGACAGTGCCAAGACAGAAGGCTGGAGAGAGAGAAAACGTTTTCAAACGCTGCTTTGTTAAGTTTCAGTAGTCTCACTGTCTTTGTGATTTCAAGAGATTTACCTTGGCTTTGGAGAACATGATTCTGCAGTGACATGCCTTAAGCTGGGCCTCCAGCCTCTCAAAATTAAGGCATTTTCTCCTAAAATAAAAACAGATGAGTGAATGTAAAAGAACACAAGCTTGATCAAGTCCGCACCCCCCCTGGGAACTCAGAGAAACAGTGAGAATGTTTGTCATCTAAACAAAGGCATCATTTGTCCCAGAAGTTCTAGGGTTACAGTCAAACAGGTGTTCAATTTTGGCAGACTTAATGCCAAAAATAAATCTTGTGTTACACTGGGGAGAGTTGCATTGTCAAAATGGCTTACCAACAAGGAATCTTAATGCTTATTGTCAAAAGGAATGGGTTTCTATGCCAGATTTTGAAATCTTTACAATACTTAGTGCAGCATAAACAGAGATTTATCATACCACCTTTACTGAGGAAGTTTGGGTTTTGGCTCTGAGAGCAGTACTCTTAGATCAGTTTATGCAAATTACATTTAATATTATTTTAATTTTAAACCGCAGATACTCACATTTATGATATTTAGCAATAAGTGGGAAAGTGAGTTGGGTTTTTTTAAGTATAGAAAGGCCAGTTACTTGAGTAATTTCCCTCTTTACTTTTGCACATAGGCATCCTGCTCATATGCAGTCATAGTAAAATAACTATTTCATATTTTACCTTTCACAGCTTAAATTCTCATGAATGAGTGAATGATACAGTTGCAGAAACTGGAAGGCTGTTGTAGCTTTAACTTTCCAACACAGCTTCTCCAATACGATTTTCTCCATTCTCATCAGATCAGAAACAGTGAACCTATACTGGCTTATCCGAATTAAGTCAGTGGCTAAGGGAACATTTCTCTCTTCTTCTGATGCCTTCACAGCCAAGTAGAAGCAGCTGAGTCCAACACAGCCCAAGTGTTTAGGCTGTACCTAAAGAAAAGTAAATTGTTATTTTCAAAGAAGGCCTTTGATCAGCCATTTCAACATCTAAGTACCAAACTATGTAGGCACCAATCTATTTTAGGAAAAAAATACGGGTGGCAGAGGTGTATGTACTCTTTTTTTCAAAGAATGAAAAAAAAAAACAACAGTCTTTGATGTACTTATATTGTTATCTTTATTTAACTAAATGAGAAGACTGTTACACACTACAAGTTCCACCTCATTCATCTAAAAAGCAAGATTGCAGAACAATGCATTTTGATTGAGATGGAACTGGGTTCTTAATGAGGTTCTATAACAACCTAATCAGCAGCTCTTAGTGCTTTAAAAGGGCTTACATGTTGGCTGTGGTAAATTAAAAAAATAAGCCAATTTATATTATATGTATATGTACATATTTTATACCATAGGCGTTATAATCCCTGTTCTTACCACTTATTTTGGATTCAGATGTCTTTCATCAGTTTTGCTATCCACTCCATCTAGCTTTCTCTTTTTTTTTTAAACACACAAGGAAAACAAGCTTTCGTTCTTAACCAAATAGTACAGTGGTAATCCTGTCTCATTAAACACTTAAACCAAGCCAGATCAGCATGCCACTTATGCGCGGTAGAATGGAGTGCTAACTAAATGTTTTACCAGATTTTGAGGACTGAACAGCATCAAGACCCTTGATGTACGAGGTTTATGGGTAGGTTGAAACAGCAGTAGAATTACAAGTCATTTAAGGTGTTCCTGTCTACATGCAACAGGCAAGACAATCTGTCTTGATCAAACCCATTAGTATGGCCTGCATTTCCCCAAATCCATGGTCATCTTCAAGTTGAAGCTGATGGCCTCCCTCTTCTCCAGAGGAAACAAGTTTCTTAACCATATTAAAATCTGAATAGGGAAATCAATTTTTAGCTCTTCCACAGTCAGAATCTCTGGAAGGAGCTTAATGTTTAGCCATCTGAAATCCAAGATGTTCTAACTTAAAATAGGAACAACGTTGTAACGAGCAGAAGCTAATGACTGAGACATACTGTAAAAAGCCTTACCTTCATTTTTGACAAGAATCTATCTAAGAAATTCACGGCTAGTGAAAACGTCTCTGTATGGAAGCCAAAGAATTGAGTTAAGCTGAGAAGATCTTTCACTTCAAAGTCTCGCAGCCTTGCAGTCATTCGGAGGCCATTATCATGAGCAGATTCAATGAGTCTCAGACCAGAGGCCTTGGGCTGACATCTCAACTCCTGTTCCAACAGGGCTGTGAGCTGGTAGAGCAGTTCCTGAGCTTCAGTAGTTACAAGTGTTTCAATCATCTGTAACGAGAAACAAATGTATCAAGCAGCTCAAAGGGGAAGAAGGTAAAGTTACAGCTGTCTCTAGAGCAAAGGTGGAAACTTTCCCTCCACTGCAGGTACTTGATCTACTCATTTGTTCCTCTGTACTTCCACTCATTAGCAACGCATGTGGGGTACATGGATAGGACATGTGTGATACATGCATAGGACATGCTCGGGCACACAGCAGCAGCGCCCGACCCGCAGCGCCGCTGCCACACAGCG
>NW_010263361.1:0-3547 GCF_000690775.1 Eurypyga helias
TGCTGAAGTAGTACTGCATCTGCTCTTGGATGTGTCGGAGCTCCACCTCCAGCTTTCTCCCTAACACCGCTTCTTCTCCAGAACGGTGCTCCCTTTCCTCCCCTACAGCTGGATGGGAGATCCGAGGCACGGGCGAGGGAAGCGGAGCAGACTTAACGCTGTTTCCTGTCGTGGAAAGTCAGGTCAGTAGACAGGAAACATGGAACCCTCCGAGTCCTTTTCACACACTCCGTCCCTCTGCGACACGGACCTGTTCACCCAAAACATGAGGTGCAGCGAGGGGGCAGGAGCCCTGACAGCACCACAGGCTCTGAAAACACACTCTGAACATGCAGAAAGTGAGGAACGCGCTAGCAAACGGCTTAGTACCAAACACGCTCTTTTGGCCTACTCGTGGTTTCGTTTGACTCTGAACTACTCGTTTGCCCTACAAGCGGTCAGTCTAGTCCCACGGAACATAAACTCTGTGCCCTTAGAGCGTTCCAACCCTGTACTGGGGTGTGCTTAGGCAGCATCCCTCCCCTTCACAACCACGCTCTAAGCAGAGGGGAAACCGAGCCCTGCTGGGGGACGCCTTCCCTCAGAAGCCCGTTCTGCTCTACGTTCAGCAGACAGCCCTGTCTCCCCTACGTTTTGGGGCTGACCTGCAGCTTTGCATGTGCTGGAGGAGGAAACGCAACTCCTGCAGTTGAGACCTGAGGACCTACCAGCAGTTTGGTGACTCCGTTTTCCCACCAAGTCTTCAGGTGACAGCAAATGCGGCTGCAAGTCTGGTCGCAGCTTTTCCAGAGAGTCCTGGAAACGGGCTCCTTTGTGACTGCTCCCGGGCTGGCCTCCTCTCTACAAGGTCAGAGTGACACTGGTTACTTCCTCAAAGGGTTTTCAGGAGTAAGCCCTACAAGTAGGATGCACCTGGCCGACTAAGCCCTACTCCCACTCAGACATCCCCTGTAGTGGGAGACCCTCAAAGTATTACAGAAGCTGAGCTTAACAAATCATGGAGCTATTTCATCACGATTAACACCTCCCATTCTGTGGGGAAGAGTTTAAAATGCAAGCACCTACTTGCAGGTGACGTGAATGCCAATTCTTGAGACTCTCAGCCATAGCCACTGCTACTGAACTGAGTTCCTCTTAGATCCCTGTGATCTGGTTGGCAAGCTGTGACTGCTCTGAAGGAGCAGTATTCCCAAGTCATCAGCTAGGAAAAGCATCCTGCTAGGGAGCACACATGAGCAGGAGAAGAGGCATGAATTGCAGTACAGCACACGCGGGCTGGTGACTCGTGAAATACCACTTCGTGCTGGTGGAGGACAGCTCCCGGGCGTTCAGGGCCAGTTAACCTGGTCAGCGTTAAGGTGGAACGGGAAGAGCTGAAGGACCAGACGGGCAGGGCAGAGGAGCCACGGGAAAAACCAGTAGCTGACAGCAGCCCAGTAAGCAGGCTGGTTTCTCCTTCCGCGACGCGCTCACCGTTTCCGTGCCAGCTTTCATTTGGGGTGCGAAAGGTGAGGATGACCCTGGCGCCGGCCTCCAGACGGCACGGTGCGCATCATGTGTCCACCGTGGCGCAGGCGGGAGAGCAGCACAGGCGAGAGACGGACAGGAATGAGTGGCACCGCCCATTCCAGACGGACACCGACGGGTACTTTCTTCCACGAGTGAGTTCCCAGTCGGCCCAGAACCTCTGTTCCCAGATGTCTGCTGAAAGGGTGCCTCTGACCTGTGAGGGAAGAAGGGTGAGGTCCCTGTGTGCTGCAGCCTGTTGGTCCTTTGCAGTCAGCACAAAACGGAAGGGGGAATCTTGTTACTCCCTTGCAAGCAGCTTTCCAGTGCGCTGCTGGGCTGGGCAGTGGAACAACCCCTCTCCCCCAAAAAAAGAAAAAAAAAAATCCCACAGTGGTTTAAAAACCAAAACAAGGCAGCAAAGCAGTCAAGGCTCCCGTCACTCCTGCCTGCCCTGCTCCCCATCCTCAGTGATCCAGGTATTCTCCCAGAGCTGTGAATTCAACGCTTTAACGAACTCCTGCCTTGTTTTGGTTTGGGGTGAAGAGGGGAGCAGAAGCAGGGATCTCAGCTAGGTTTCGCCAGGAAACTGAGATATTTCCCTTCTCCAAAGCTCATTACAGACCAGTTCAGCCTAAACACCTGGGTGAAAGCAGCGGAGCAGTCGCAGTGCTCTCGCTTTCAGGGCTAAGAAGCGGCACCGTAACTAAAACCAGCGCCGAGCACTCAGGACTCTGAAACCACTGCTTAGCTGAACAATTGCTGCAGCACAGACCTTTCGAGGAAAGTAAAAATTAACAAGTGGCTCCTTTCAGAGCAGCAAAGTTGATTCAGCCAGACAGAGAAAAGTACACAGTTCTGGCTCTGTATTACCAGACTCATTACTGATTTCCCAGTAGATGAGTTAAATCCAGACCCAAACCTCCTGTGGGGCAAATCTGGGTGAGCCAAAAAGCATCCTGCACAACTCAAAGGCTCAAGTTCCTGTGGCGAGACTGACGGAAAAGGAAACTTTAAGCTAGGCCCATTAATTCTGGAACGAAGTGATGTGCCTTATCTTTCCCTCAGATCTCCCTCTAATGAAACCAAGGCCTTGGCTGCTGTTTCATTTACTTGGAAGTTCCATTCTTCGTGTTTGCTTCACACAGGAAACCTCACGTTTCGCTCACCACGGCCTTTTGCTAGACAGAGCAACGCACGGTCCCAGAATTACGGAACGTTCTGCACTACGAAGGTGAGGGGATAAGCACAGCATAAGGCCCACTGTAAGTCACCCTCCTCTTCGTTACTTTAAAACCAGACTTTTTACCTAGTGAAAGGAGGTCCCAGCAGTTCCTTGCTTTCTAGAGATTCCTGAAGGAAGTCGGGTCTCTGTGGCGGTAACCTTGCTTGTGGAATAGCATTTCTGAAAAGAATAAACAGAACCAGTAATGCCCAAAATGCATTATTGCTTTAAACTGGCATAAGCTGGCATCGCCAGCTCCTGTCCCAGCACCCATCCTCCTCTACAACATTCCCCTTGCTTGCACTACCCATTTTTAAAGATTAAGTTTCAGCCTCTCTTCGTGCTGCAGCCTGCTTCACCGTATGAATGGCTGCCAGCACAAGGAGTGGTGGCAGGGACAGAGCTACCTCAGGCAGCGTATGGCAGCTTAAAGAAACGGGAAGCTATCGCCTTCTTTCCCTGTAAGGCTTCTGTCCTGGACTGAGAAGCTCCACGGAAGATTCTTCCTCATAACTGCCCCAAGATCAGTAAGAGTTTCTGAAAGCATAGCTTCCCCAGGGGAGAAGAAGGGGCAGGAAGAAAGTTTAATTTCTACACAGCCAGAATCCCTACACATGACTTCAGCGAAAAAAAGAAGAGCTTCAGTGACAGCTCCAGGTGACAGGCAAGGGAAGCTCTCACAGCGGCCGAGGTCCCTCCACACACATCATTCAAATGTTTCCGTGTAACTGTCCCTACGACACATGACCAGCACTCATTAGTGGACAGTGTTGTCACCAGACGAATGACCAGCACTCATTAGTGGACAAGGGTTTC
>NW_010263361.1:3560-16866 GCF_000690775.1 Eurypyga helias
TCATGAGGGGACAGTGTTGTCACCAGACAAATGACCAGCACAGACAGACAGACGACATAAACGTGGAGACAGACAGATGTACATGCAGAACCACGAGTAGGCCAGCGACACACGCACAGATCGCTGAGAACGGAGTCCCCATCAAGGTGAAATGGCAGGTGACTGCATTTTGAAAGCCACGGCTCTTCCTCTGCTGAACGTCCTCTTGTCTCAGGGCCAATGTCAGGCATTTTAAACGTCACTTGCTTCTTCAGAGGTGGCAGAAAAGAACAAGGCTTATTTAATGTCTTGGAGAGAGCCTTCTGTTTCCACCGCATGGCACAACGATACACTAACTGGTGAAGGCTGTAGGCTGCCTGCCAACACAAGGAACAGCAGAGCATTTGATGGCCAACAGTAGGAAGCAACCCCACACCCCCCAGGAGAATACCACTGCAGAGAGGAGCAGGGACTGCTGGTGACCTCGCGGCCATTCCAGGTCTCTAAGCTGAATTAGCAGCTCCACTGCGCTAACGGTTGGGTAAAGAGAATTAACTGGGTACTTCTACAATGAGGCAGGCTGCACATTAGCAAATGGAACTGCTAGCATCGCCAAAAGCCAGAGAAGAGCTGGGAAAGCTGCCCAGGAGCAGAAAAAGAGCAATCAGTACAGGCACCCCCTGCTCTTCCTTTCCACACGCAGGGCCGAGCTGATACTCGAAGGCAGAAGTGACACAGCCGACATCTGAAGGTCTGAGTGGTGCTAAAGCTTAGACACCGCCTCTAATGCCTCATTCTACACAGAATTAGCGACCAGACCCTAGCCACACGCAAAGGTTTCATCCACAATACTGCCTGTGGTAGGAACTGGCCATGTTTTTAATCGCTTCGTTAAGAAAAGTTCCAAATGAACACCACCAGTGTGAAGTGCTCTAGTCTCAGCTGAACGAAAGGACGGGGTGTCTTGCTTTGAACCACAGGCAAAAGTGTATGTCAGATCCAAACGCGACCCGAGGCGTAGGGCTCCAAGATACACACACACACAGAGCATCCCCTTTCACCTTCAGCTGGCGCTGGGCTTGGAGCTGTCCCTGCAACGGTTTCATGCCAGCGGTGCAGACCCCGGTTACACCTTCTCTCAGGGGAGTAGCGGGGTACACTCCTGGGGCTTTTTCAGTGTCCTCTCTCCTCTGCTGTTGCTCCTTGGCAAACCTGAGCCAAGCATCGAACACCTACAACGTGAACAACAGTGTCCCTGAGGCAGGCCGCGGGCCAAGGACTCCCCCTGCAGACGGGACACTTCCCCTTCCACTGGAGAGCAGCAAGCAGAGCTGCAGCACCAGCAGGACACTACCACAAGGGCAAAGGGACAGGGATTTAAGGGCAGGGAAACACACATGAAATTTTTTTAATCAGATAAGAAGATTTAGGGACAGTTTTCCAGCATGCTAAAATAACATCCAGGACACCAAAGATAAAAGGAAACAAGCTACTAAGTGTGCACCCAGCCAACTGCAGTCAAACCTGCACGTGACCTGCAAACCCACTTGCCTGCCCCTGACTGCCCCACACCCTTACCTTCCTCTGCAGTGAAAGGGACCAGTGCCACAGTGCCTGCACTCTCTTCCGCTTTTCCCAGCGCTGCTGCAACAGCTATCGGGAAAAAATTGCACAGCAACCAGGTTAGGAGTTTACATGTCCCGCACCAGAAACGCTGGCCAGACGGAGCACCATCCAAAGAGGAAATGCTGGTGGAGCCATACACATTAACTCCTCCGTTCACCCCGTATGTGGCAAGGTGTCTCTTGCACAAGTGGAACCAAAAATCCAGAAAACATTTAAATCAAATTTGGTTTGGTCCTCGTGTAAATGAAATACGAAGGAGAAGAAGGGATAAGGATCAGGAAAGAGCTACATATCTACCTAGGTGACAATTCCTTACCCGTGTCTTCCAGCAAGAGAAGGAAGTGGAGCAAAGTCTGTGGGTCATTAGCTGATCTCCCTGCCTCTGCAGTTGCTGTAAGGCAACCAGAACAGTGAGTCACTTGCAGACAAAGCCCACTTATCTGAGCCAAATGCTGCTAGAGCAAAACAGGTACCAAACAGCCTTTATCACCTTCCTTTTGTTCAGTTGAGGCCACCCTCGACATCTCAGTCCTACCATGTAAACCCATTTGCAGATACCTATGAGCAGCAAGGATTTCATTAACAGTAATGATCCCACACAGGCAAGCCCAGCTCGTGTATCTTGTGAAGTCTATTCATTCTACCAAAGCTTCTTCAGGCAAGACAGAGGCACGTTCCTTCCTGCTCCTCCCCTGCCAAGACTACCATTCCCTTCACCAGGCAACATGGCCTGCTCCCCCACACCCTCAACTTCCCACCCCGGCTCACTGGCTGGGGAGGCTGCTGATCCATCTCACCATCTTCCCAAGGCACCGCTGATGGTATTCCTTCCATTTCTCCAGGTACTTGTGGAGTAGGTGCTGCTGGTGGTGCTGTACTGCCCTGCGCTGCTGAGCTGCCAGCATCAGAGACTCCCTAGTTAATTCCTTCCAGTGACAGAACAGGGTCTGTAAACGCACTGTTGGGAGAAGATAAATTAACTAAAGCACCAAAAGCAGACGATTAATCTTCAAATATCAAGTGATCAGCGGCTCTTCCAGGCTGTTTTAGCAATACTTAACGTTGATGATGCTCCGCACCGACAGCACCCGGCACTAGGAAGGATCGTGAAAGACTTCAGGTAGCGGGCAGTGAGTCTTCCCTGCTGCCACTCACGTTCTTTACCAACTTCAGAAAACCATTTGCCCTCTTTGTGCTTCAGAGTCCTCACGCCAAGAATGTGGCTGGTACCATGGAAGTACTAGCAGACTTTGAGGGCCTTTCTGAACTAATTGCTAGAGAAAGACTGCAGCAGTAATTGATAAGGTCACTTGTACTGCCCTCAAAACAGAGATGTCTGAGCTACTCAAAATTAGTAATGGAAAAATTCCTTTGAGGAAAGAAGTGTTACTATCCTTTATACAGGCAAGAAACCAACAGAGAAGCTAAAGTCACACAAGCAAAGAGATCACTGGAGTGATCTTCAAAGAGATCACTGGAGTCCCAAGTCATTCCCCATTCTATGGGGACGTCCTCTCTAGGCTTAACAGACCAGCTGGTCATTTCATCTGTGCAGGTGACACAGAAGACTGCCCTACTTAGCCATGTCTTCCTAAGGATCGTGCACAGACAGCTCTTTTGAGAGTTTAATTCCTCCGTCGGCTCACCTATATCCAAATGTTTTCTGGCCTCCACCACAGCTGTCACCTTCTGCTGAGAGTAGAACACTCGTAGGGAGGTGGTGTATCTCCACTGCAGCAACACCTAAAGACACAGTGCAAACAAGAGACAGGACACAGGCTGACACTGCAGTGTTCTTTGGAAGGGGAAGCCATGTATTCCACACACCCATTTCCATCTCATTTTTCACAAAAGGCTCAGCAAGACAGTGCAAATTTCCTACAAATCAAATACAGCTGTATTTCAGAGGGTCCCCCCACATTTTTCAGGGCATTCTTCTGTCCCTCCACCCATCCCCTCCCTGCCCCGTAATACTACTATGCTGTATCATGCTGCTGCTTTTCTCTTCCTTCTAGGAAACAGGGAGAAAGAAAGGAAGAAAAGCACGAGCTCACGCAGAGACAATGGTTTAGACATGTGTGTAAAAAGAATGGGACTCCCACTTTTTAGACCTGCCTTAGTAGTGGCTCTCAGATGATGGTTTTGGTCCTTCTAATTGTATTACCTGACCCAGCATCTGTACTCAGACCTTGGTGTCTGCACACACCTACCTTTGACAGGATTGCTCTCCTGTAGTGCTCATCTGCCCGAGCAGTTGCCTCACGTACACGAGCGAGGGTGTTTTCTCTCCATGTACACAGCAGCTGTCTGAAGGTAAAATATATTACAAAAGCATCAAAAACAAATGAAAAATTAAGAATTATTCTCACTTTTCCATTTCCCACTCACAGGGGAACAAAAACCAGCTGCCTCTATGCACTCAGTCTTGCCAATCAACTACTACCCCTTCAGGTGCCCGCTGAAGACCAGCACGCACCCCTGTGCCCTGCGTCTTAACCCAAGTCAACCAGGCTCTGCAAGTGACTCGGGGTGTATGGCACTACAAACGACCAAGTTAAAACTAAAGCAACGACAAGCAATTACAAGGTGCTATTATCTTTAATCGCTCTCCTCACTATAATGCAAGAGAGCCTCTACATCTTCCAGGCTGCTTTAATAGCAGAGCAGTCCGAATCCATGCACTGCAGGGAATGATACCGTTTGCTGTCCGGTGTCCCTCATGGGATTAGACACAGATCATAGAATCACGGAATGGTTTGGGTTGGAAGGGACCTTAAGGACTATCCAGTTCCAAACCCCCTGCCATGGGCAGGGACACCTTCCACTAGACCAGACTGCTCCAAGCCTCGTCCAGATGAAAGAAAGTTAAAGCAAAACAGATGGCGATCGAGGAAGAGGTTGACTCCTTTTAGGCAGATGACCTGCACAGAAATAGCAATGCACAGCAGAGTCCACTCCCAGCACTGAATACCAAAATTTACCATGATGGCAGTTAGAGAAAAAAGGGTGATTTGACCACAGTGCAGTCACTTCTCTCTCATGCCCCACAAGGACACGCAGGCTTACCGCAGCAGCAGTCTAGTGTGCTGTTCCTCCTTTTCAGCTACTTTGTAGAGAATGCCCTCTATGTTATGTTGGTAACTCTGCAAGAAGAGCAGCAAGAGGTAAAATTTCCCTCAACTGCCGACATCTGAGGAGAGAAGACACCTGGAAACTCTTAACAGCAGCTCGGGAGAGTAGTAACAGCAGCAGAGTGCAGGGAAAAGAACGAGGTTACAGCCACTGAAACCGAGTGCTGTTTTTCTGAGATGAACAGCCATTACCCACTCGTTAATGCTAGCTATTGTATACCCTTCACCAAAGCCACAAGATTACATTAGTTCTTTTGCTCCAAAAAGCAATGCTAGAGCTTTGTACCACCCTATCCTCAACAGCCTCCGTTCTACCGTGCACACTTGGTGTGTAAGCACCTACAGTGAAACAGAGTGGCAGCTCTTCAGTTCTCGCTGAAACACTTAGGCACCCAAAGACCAGTCTCCCAAAGAAAAGGACATTCCCTCCTACCTTCCAGGCTGCCACGGTCCTGCCAAGTAGCACGTGCTGATAGTGCATGTCTGCTTGCACCAACTTCCTCCATTTCTCGCGCTGGTGTCCCACATACTGTAAGGAGGGAGGGGGTAAAGAAAGAAAACAAAAAGAAAACAAATATATGTACAGGTGATGGATGGAAAACAGGCAAAGGCAGAGGGAAAAGGGCCATTCCCGCTCTCTGGGGAAACATCAATCCGTTATCTTGCTACAATAGGTTCTCACTCAAACTGGTGCTGCACTCTGCTATTCCTCCAGAAGGCCTAGTTGAGGCTTTTGTTTCTCTGCCCTTTTTAGAAGTCTTTTTGAAGTCAGATGCAGTTCACTGTAGTTAACAGTTCTGGACCAACCGACTAGCATCTACTCCGAAACACCTCACAGATTCTCCAGACACGCTGCGAGGCACGTTCGGTACGTTACATCGGGGTAAGGAAAAGGCCCAGCATAAAAGTGCGTCTGACGGGGCCTGCTCCGACCTGTGCACAATGGCAGGCCATACACCACGGGTTTGCTGCAAACCTCCAACCAAAGGCTTGAGGAGGACGTGCACAGTACTAGCTAGGGACAACTTCATCACACTAATTGCTTACATTCCCAGACAAACCTCCGAAAGTACAGTCCCATTCTCGCTGTATCTACACAAGTGAACAAGAAGTCAAAGAACTCCCTCTTCTCCCTACACAATTCCCGTTCCTCCCACACTGAACTGGTTTTATCCCCCTGGAAAGGCAGGAGAACTTAGGAATGTCTAGTGTTTAATATAAACAATTTCATTTCTGCCCATATGGGTTCATGCAATCTGAACATAACAAAAAGCTCTTCCCATCTGTTAACTCTCTCACCTCCCTCCACTTGCTCCAAGACTGCTGCAGACGCTTTGAATAGTGCAATGTTAAGGCTTGCATCTCCTTGAGCCGCCTGTAAGAAAAATAATTATTTCTTCTACAATGCAATTCACGATATTGAGCCCCTCTAGCACAGACACGAGTCCACACTTGCTGTTTGCAGCAACTCGTTTACTGAAAGACCAACTAGGGGATGCTAAAGCACAAAGAAGGAGTCAGAACCATTGTGAATTAAATGCTGTCTGGTACAAGTAGGCCACCACAGGACCAATCCAAATAAATCTCCCTTGTAAAAAACCTTCTTACTCTGTTTTTCTCTCCTGAGTATTTTGCTTCCACAGACAGAAAGCCTTCAGCAGCAGCAGGTTACTGTAGTGACCTCTGGCACGAACCAAGCCCTCTTGCTCCTCCAAGCATGCAGCTGTTCTCCTACGCCAGAAGCACCAGAAATAACGCAGTAGCTGCCTTTCAAAATGAAGCACAGCCTACAACGGAAAGAAAGTGGCAGTGAATTCATGACATGGTCCAGTTACAGACAACAGAAGACAAGTCCTTAAAGGTGACAGGCACAGAACTGTCCAGTGCCTTTTCCTCTTTTCACACTGAGCAGCAATGGACACGTCATCAATGTCCCTTTGCTGTAACTTCATGTGAACATGTGCTACAGGTACCTCTATGCATGTGGTTGAGAAACTGTTATCAGAAAACAGCAGGCCAAAGAGGAAAACACGAGCTAAGTAGCACGCGAAAGGCTCCCAAGAACCGATAAGCTCCAGAAAGTAGTCCTGTTGAATTTGCAAGAACTGATAACCTCAGAACACCAGGAGTCAGCCCTGTCTGCACAAGGCCGCCACACAAGCTCCCATCAGCTACGAGTTGTGTAACTGAGACCACATAGAGGCAGCGGTGGCTGCTGTATATGATGACTACAGGATGGATATATTAGGAGATGAAGGACCCTCAAAGGCACTTTGTGGACACCTACCAAGAAACAAGTAGTTTACCAGTACAACCCCACACTTCTAAAGTAGGCTGGGGTTGGCACTCTGTGACTATTATTGTTTCAACCAGGTAACTGTGAAGCAGTGCGAGAGAGAGCACACGCGTATTTACTGGGTGAGGGAACAGGTGAAGGAACTGTATGAATAGTTATCCTCTGACAGTAACAGCTTGATTCTCTTCTTAATAAACAGCTAACTTAAAAATATAATTGGTTGTAACCTGTTTCCCCTGACTTGATCCCCCACCAGGGAGAAGGGAATTCACAACACTCAAGTACGTCTCGTGCTAGCCGATGTTCACAGTGACTAGGAAACCACCCCCTCTACTTCCTAAGCAAGGCCAGGTAGCAGAGTTCCATTTACCCTCTTCTCTCCCATTCGGCATTCTCGCTGCTTGCACGCCTTCAGCAGCCACGTGTCGAAGACCCGTCTCGCCAACACCCTCCTGCAAGCAAAAAGGGAGAACGTCAGCGCAGAACTCCTTCAGAAAAGACACGTCACGAATGTCGGAAGACCAATCCCTCTGCAACTTAAACAGTTACACGATGGTTCAAATCATGCCTGCCTTCCTTGGAAATCAGGCAGCGTTGTGTCTTCATTATTCTCTGGGTTAAAAACCAGGCGATTAGTCTGTCCTCTTATTCTTGCCCAGAACACAAGTCAAGATCAATTAATGTTCTGAAGTTATTAGAACTGCCTGCTTTCAATCAGATCATTCAAAAGATTGTTCTGACTTCTGATCAAATGACTGACTTTATTTACAAACACACACACGCAGGAAAAACCCATATAACCACCTTTTATTTCTTCTCCCCTGTGAATACAGTCCATTCCCTCCTCCCTTGGAAACACTTTGAAAATCCTACTCTTTTTTTTTTTTTTCTAAACAACACAACACCCAAACACCAAACCACAACAAACACACACTACAATATGACTTGGAAAACAAGCTACAACAACAAATAATAGAGAGCAGCGTGGTCTGATGTCAGCACTGGAGGGATTCTACCAAAGCCTTTTTTATGAACAAGGTAAGGTTAGCTGCCCTCATTATCAAAGCTTCTTACTCTCTAGATGAAGATAAAACTTACTCGCTAGTCTACCTCCTCCCCAGGGATGCACCAAAGTAATTATCCCAAAAATGGCATTAATATCTATTAGTGAGTGAATGCTGTACATCTCTCGCGGAACGAGCATCCTAGTCCACAAGCCTGAGCTACAGCCTGGTGGAAACAGCACCCTGTTCAAAGTCCATCAGTCATTTCCACAGCTCATTCATGTGGGAGTACTAATCAGGTTGTCAGCAAGTTCCAGCTCTTCTCGAGTCTAAAGAGGCCTGAAAGATATTTTGGCTTGTTACCAGGTAATTTTTGGTACGTAGCTCATTACAAGTTTACAGGCTGGTAAACAACATGAGTAAGTCACTCTTCCTGGAGGGCGCTGGTAGGTGCCAGCAAGAGTCTCTGGCCTGCAGAGAGTCACACACCTCAACTGACGGCTCTTCTGGGCTATGTCCTGGGTCTTAGCGCCTCGCACGGCAGCTGGGGCACTGACTTGGGAGACGGTACGCACGTGCCGCACAGACCAACAGCGAAGCTGCCTTCTGGCAAGCTGCCACGAAAGTTTTGCTTAGGTCTGCTTGGGAAGCAGCCCCAGACCTCTGAACAAGAAACACGCTTCTAGTTTGTTTGTGTTCATGGAATAGGGTTTCGTCTGTACACTCTCTAAAGAGAAAAGATGCCACACAAAAACATTCCTGGCCCATGGAATCAAGGTATGGCACAGCACCAACAACAGCTTTTGAATCACCTGTTCATCCCTTCCCTGGTGAGAGGGGCAGAAATTACACCACAGCAGCTGCAACTCATCTTCACTAAACCTAAACCTCCTCAGCCTTTGAACCTTTTCTCTCGCCCTGTCTCCAGAGGGTAGGATACTGCACCCCACCTGCACTCTCACTCTCAACTCTTTGCAGAAATGCAGCTGCCCCTGTTACCCAGCCCGCCCTCCAAACCTATTTGTGAATCTCCCAAAAAGGAGAGATTCTTTTGCCTTTTCCAAGGCAAACTAGACTTTCTGCAGCTTGTTTTTCAACTGTGAAGCTAGGCCTCTGATGACAGAAAGGTATGACTCCAGAGCACGGGGTGTGAGCGTCCTCTGCCAATGAAAGGTGCAAGGTCCCAAGTCTACTAGAAGAGTTCATGTTAAAAAACATTTTCTCACAATGTACACAGGAAAAAGTGTCCCAGGAGGAGGCTCATTGTAAGAGCTTACTTCAAACATATCCTTTTCCAAGGAAGCAAACTCTTTGTTGTTAGCCTTCTAATACAGAAAATGGGAAATGGGTTTTAACAGCATCATCGAGCGTAACCCTGCCTGAAGCGTCAGCACGGAATCCATGGTTAAGAACACAAGCCCAGGCAAGGCCTTTAAGGCATCTCAGAAAAGGCAAACTCACTTTTTTTTCTCCTGATCAACATTCCTCCTCTCTGATTTCCTCAATGAACAAGTACACACTCTTGTAACTCCTGTGCATGTCTGCGCCCCAGTAACATGCCAGTAAAAAGTAAATAGTAAGATATATCACTACCCTGAGACAAAACCTCATGGCTGAATGTTGAGAGGTGATGAGAACCCAAAGCATCCGTTTACCTTAACAGAAAACAGGAATGAAGAAAGATCCCAGTGATTTCACTCGACTTCACACTGTTAACTGAGAATAGCTCCAGCAGTAGAAACTGATTTATTCCAGCAGAACTGCAGTTGTGAAACAAACAGTATTATCATTTTGAGTCCAGCTTCTTTTCTTAAGTTCCACAATGGAGACAAAAATCAAAGCCTACAGGCACATCTTGTTCGGTTCAAATGGAACCCAACTGCACTTACTGCAACTGACTGCGAGCTACGTAACCACAGTCGTACGTCTTCAGTAACCTCTGAGCAAAACCAAAGTGATTCTGGTTGCAAGACATCAGGCAATTAGAGAGATCTGTGCAATAATCATGCACTAAAAATAAACCGAGAATCCACTCTAACTCCATACCAAGTGTGTCAGTCACTTGTAGTACCAGACTCTCTTTTTCAGATTTTAATACTTAGAGCAAACTCTGCTGGGAGGATTAAAAGAAATGAGATAGAGATGTTATTGAGTGTAAGACAGTGTGTAGGCCACAAGGTACTTCTCTGAGCTGTAGTAAGATTAAACGTCTTTTTGAATGCAGACTGTGCTAAGCAGAAGAACACCACACGTTGGCTTGCACGGCTGAGTGAAGCTTCCCTTCCTTCCCTTACAACCCTGCATCTCATTTACACCAGGCAACTCTGTGTGGCTCACTGCACTTACACGGTGGCCTCTCACCAGGTTTCGTTGTTTGAGAGCAGCACCATAATACTGCGGCTGAAGGGGTTTCAGTTTCAACCAAATCGGTTCAGCTTCCAACTCCCAGGGCCTGGGCACTGCGGAGCACGGCATGCTGTACGGAGTGGCACACACCTCTCTTGTGGAGGTCTCACTCTCCTGCTAAGCCTCACCCCAAAATCAAAAAGTTCTAAGGCAACAAAGGTTAAAGACTCTCCTGCTATGCCTCACCCCAAAATCAAGAAAGTTCTAAGGCAACAAAGGTTAAAGTATTACCATGCCCTGCAATTTCTGGCACCAACTGAAAGCAGCATTAAGAACAAATACACAGAAAAGTGTAAGAATGAACTATAACCTTTCAAATTCGTCAAAACATACACTCCCACCAAACTCCATGGGTCAAATTTAAAAGCCTTCTGGCTGCTTTGTTAATATTGACTTATTCCTAGGATTAAATAAATATAGTTTCTACAAAAAGCCCTGCGTTCACTCTTAGAGCACCTCTAACAGCAGAGGTAGCACACACGAGCCATAAACTCCCTCTGTTCCTCCCCAGAGTAAAGCAGCAGCAAGTGTTCTGAGATCTGTCCGTGCCTGTGCTGCAACCAACTGCTCTTACCAGTAAAACACCCAGCTCTTAAGGCTAAACAAGGCTCGGGGCTAGGCTTAACTGATCTCCCTCTCACCCTTCACAGAGAAGCAGACGTAAATTGTCCATTACGCATAGAAAATAGAAGAGCAGTTGGCACCAGCACAGTCATGCCCCCAAAGGTCTCACCAGATTTTTAAGAGGCCCACAAATCCCACATTTGTACAAATTTATATTAATATTTCTGTGTACCGATAACGGGCATGAGCCACTGATGTTAAGGCCTGCTGCTGTTCTTCCTCTTTCTCTTCCAAACGGGACTTCCAACGGTTCCAGAACTTCTGCAGCACCTGAAACAAAACAGCAGTCATGAAAAAACATACATATCAAGAGAGGAGAAGAATGCAGAGAAAGAAATTGTTACATGCCTTGCTGAAACAGCATGCTGCAAGGGTGGTCCCCTGCACTGCTTCATACACCAAGGTTGTTTCATAACCTGCTATTCTGGTGATCACCATAAACACGGGAAAACAGAAAACCAAAATCACGTACCTCAGACTGCCAGTTAACTTCCACAGGAGATTTTCTGTGGCTGTTAGTGTTTAGGAACAAAGCCATCGGTTTAGCAAAAAGGTGTTTTGTAGGTGAAAGTGGCAGCCAATAGGACAGCTCAAGAAAAACTAACACAAGAACAAAAAGAGAGTCCAACTCACTGTAACGTGATGCTGATGGTATGACAGATTTTTTCTCATCTGCTGACGACGAGTGTTCATGACATTCTGCCAAAGACCCTTAAACCCAAGTTTCTGTAACAGGAAGAAGTGCACACAACGTACACACAATCCAAATCTGCAAGCACTGGTAAATTTAGAACTGGCTGCTCCTTACAGACAATCTACATTTGATGCTACTCCTTGCAACGGCCAAGATTTATGAACGTGTCATCAAAGCCATGTATCCATTTCCTCTCACCAACTGTCCCCCTCCAGCTGAACTAAAATTCCCTTCCACTTTCCCAGGGTTTTATTGCAAGACATCTAAGTCCTTATTCAGCCATCAACACCACTACCCAAGTCCTTTCCCAATCTATCCCCTCTTTCAGGTCAAGACTCATAACTTGCTCCTTATGAGAAACAGAGGAGATCCACTTCCCCGTCAAGTCTCCTCTGCACGAGGGCTTTTGGCTGCAGCCCCACAGCACCTTCGTTCAGGGATGAGCATGGCAAAGAGCATCCTGCCTTCAAGTGCTCTTACAGTCACTGATGTTTCCACCTAAGATCCCAACAGGTTTATTGCCATTCTTTTGATGATTGTTACAGATCCACATTTGAAAATAGTTCAGTTCCAAGAAAGCTGGAGGCTGGCTTCCACTCCCCTGTTAGACTGCCTTCAAGGATTTTTTTCCTTTCTTTAAAAAAAAAAAAAAAAAAAAAAGGACACTTCCCCAGCTACCTGCATATGCAATAAGCTATCTTCGGACTCCTGGAAATAAGCATGTATCCAGAGGGGAAAAAAATAATTCTTGTAGCAAAACAGTTTCAGCAGACAGAAACATTTGGGGTAGAGGTGAGGGGAACGAAAAAAGTATCAGGGAAAAATCAAGGAGAAAATGCAATCTCATGGTGAAATGGCCAGGGAGTACGGTAGCCAAATACCACCAAGATTAAACTGCTGCCTCACCAGTTTCCCCACTGGAAGAATAACTGTTTTGGAGAGCAGCCCAGGTTCCCCATTTGAATTCAACTGGCAGATTCCAGAAGAGTTGGAATTCAGAAACCTGACACCCAATGCAAATTCACCATGGCAGAAAACAGAGCATCCCCCACACCACTGTTAGTATCAATGGCACGCTACCAGTCAGTATTCCCATTCTCTCCGCAGCCTCTTCCACCCGACGCCTAACAGGGCTCTTACCACCAGACGATGCCTGTAGTGGTCTTCAGCCAGCTCACGCTGTCGCGCCTCTTCCGCACACAGTACGATATCTGTCACCCAGTTAAGTTTCTCTTCCACCCTGATACATACACAACCTTCTCCACAGAGGGGCACCAGATCTCCAGCTAGCTTTGCTTCAACATTTGCATTTCCAGCACTGTTTGTTACCTGCACAAGTTGGGATTACAGTCAAGTTTTTAGATTTTCCTGATTCAGTGTTAAGTAAGGCATTCCTCCCCAACCTTAAATTATCTTCTGCAGGCTCTTAGCTCCCAACAGCTAACACACTGTTAACTGCAACACTTGTATTAACTGTTAGCATGGCCTTACAACTTTCTAATGACAACAACATGTTTGTTGTCACCCATGCTACTGCACAGCATTC
>NW_010263361.1:16897-28098 GCF_000690775.1 Eurypyga helias
CGCCTGCGGGAATGCTTTTAACCTGTCCCTGCTGGGGGCTAAATACAGATTGGATACAATGCTTCCAGTGTGCAAAGGCTCTCCATAAGGCAATCCTTGCTGCTAGTTTTTCAAAGTCCTTCTGGTGAGCGTGCATTCTTCTCCTGCGCTCCCATGACAGCCGCCAATCAGAGAAACACTGCCGGACTATCCTGCTTCGGTGATGCTCTTGGGCCAGTTCTAGAAAGCACACACACACAAATTACTCATGACGTGTTCCGTCCTGGGCTCATTTACATCAGCCACCAGTTCTGAAGTGACAGGAGCTCTAACACTGAAAAATGGTGTTAAGAATTCACAGTAACGCTCCGCTGTGGACTACATTTTTCCTGTTGATCACAAAGGCATACACACACAAGCCTGCTTAAATTTCAGCATGCTCCTATCACCAGTTCCCAGATATCCAACCTGGATTCTTTTCCGCTGCCACTGATCAACAGGCGTTCACACAAATGTCTGAACTCATTCCAGTGAGAGAAGAAACAAAAGAACTGGCATAATCATAGAATCATAGAATGGTTTGGGTTGGAAGGGACCTTAAAGATCATCTAGTTCCAACCCCCCTGCCATGGGCAGGGACACCTTCCACTAGACCAGGTTGCTCCAAGCCTCATCCAGCCTGGCCTTGAAGACATCCAGTGATGGGGCATCCACAGCTTCTCTGGGCAACCTGTTCCAGTGCCAGTCCTCTTTACCAACCTGGTCTGAGTTGTAATTTTTTCATTCTTAAGAAAATCCACACATAAATTCACTGATAATCATCCTGAATATGTCCTTCTCAGAGGTATCAGCCAAAATGTAATTTGCAACATGCAAGCTTTTATCAAGGCAACTATAAAGCATTGTCTTTTAAATCACATGGGAAGCAGGTGACCTTCCTGACAGTTCCATATATACGCTTAGCTAGCCAGGCCTGTGGTAGTGTACTAAGTTACATCTCATCATCTGTTGAGCCAGCAGAAACATCACAGTGTCTCCTAGAACAGGAAAAAAGTCACTGTGCCCTAAGCAAAGGAGCTGACCCCTCTGCCCTAACTCACCATTCCGATGTTTCTTTGCTCTGTGGAGGTTTAAGTGTCCCAGCCATGCTTCCATGCACCTCTTCAATTCCCACTGCTGACGGTGAGTTACTGCCCTAGCCTCCTTCTGCTTGTCATTCTGGCTGTGTAAATACAGCTCTCGCCACTGCAACCAAGCCTGACAGAACAATTGAGGAGGGAAGGCAGTGAGGGGAGACAAATGGACAAGATTAGGGAAGTAGAACAAGAAAAGAGGAAGAACACCCAGGCAATAGGAAATTCCATGTAATATCTAAAGGTGAAAGCCATGAGCAATGAGGGGAAAAAGAAAACCCCAACCAACCCCAAAGGAATGTCAGTACAGGAAAGGTCGAAGACATAGAACATCAATATTAAACGTTTTTTTCCTTTTTCTGATACTGTCACACTTTTTCCATTAAAAGGCCAAAATAATGCTCTTTGGACAACATACTTCTTTCAGACAGAGTATTTTCATATAAGAGAGAATCAGATCTTGAGGTATGACAAGATTTCACTTCAGCTATGATGAACAATTTACTGAAGGAGCCGACAATGTCTCAAGAATATGAAATGCTGGATTGTGTCTTCTTACCCCAAAATGGAGTTAAACATGCTCACAGAAATTCAACCCGACATACGAAATGTTGTCTTACAAAGAGGTAAGGTGCTGCCAAAGAGGTGACTGGTGCTATCTTGCCTCCAAGGGGACAGTGGATTGGACCTCTGTGGAGTTTGGGATTCTGGAGAGCTAGATGCAACTACCCATCCTGCCCTCCTCAAAACACTGCAGCTGCAAACTCAGACACCCGTTTTCTTTTACCTCTTATCTACCTGTGCCTAGTTCTCTGCAGAGGAACTCCGATACTTTCACTATCATCAAACAATCTATAAAACAGTAATAATTCCTTTAGCCAGTCTGCTTCCTAGCAAATATAAGACATGGATCCAGTTTGCTTTGCCTGGTTTTCTTGTGAGAAAATTACTTTGACCTTCACAGAATCACAGAGTATCTCAAACTGGAAGGGACCCATAAGGATCATTGAGTCCAACGCCCTGCTCCTCGCAGGACTGCCTAAAACTGAATCATATGACTAAGAGCATCATCCAGATGCTCCCTGAGCTCTGACAGGCTTGGTGCCATGACCACTTCCCTGGGGAGCCTGTTCACTGACCAACCACCCCCTCGGTGAAGAACCTGTTCCTGATGTCCAACCTGAACTCCCCCTGATGCAGCTTCAGCCCATTTCCTTGTGTCCCAATATGTTCTTCCATCACAAGTACTGCAATTTCCAAAGCAAATGAGTAGAAGACCTACTTTTTTATTAACCTGCAACATATTAGTGTGTAGTGCATGCAACAAACATTAGAAATGGTAGTAGCTGGAGTTCTTGAGACTTACTCGAAATTGCAGGCTCTGGGCCCAATGCTGCAGAGCCAACACATTCCTTTTACGTCCAGCACACTTCTGGTAGTGTCGTCTTCTCCACACTGCCCACGATGTGCTGCCAAAACAACATTACAGACATGTTCAAACGCAGGCCCCATAGTTTGGTGCAAGAACTCCCTCTGACTGGAAAAAGGTGTGAACAACAATATTCTAAATTCACAGTGTGTGAATGTACTGGAAGAATTCAGAAACACACAAAAAAAAAAAACCCTCAAACATGGAACAAAGTGACCACAGAAAAAGATAACAGAACACAGGTAAAGAAGATGGCCTTGTGGTCAGTGCCTCTCAGCCTGTTCCCGTTCTTACCGTAAACGGCTT
The DNA here is from genome assembly GCF_000690775.1 of Eurypyga helias. NCBI lineage: Eukaryota > Metazoa > Chordata > Aves > Eurypygiformes > Eurypygidae > Eurypyga > Eurypyga helias. The sequence continues at coordinate 19,745 of NW_010263361.1, forward strand.
CTTTCCCTGAATGCCAGTGCCACAGCCTGCATCCCATGCTTCGTCCTTTGAACATCAATGCAAACCAGCCAGCGCTGCCAGGACCTGAGTAGATTTTGCTCCTCTGCTGTGCACAACAGAAAAACGACAGCATCTTAGGTTCATAAAAGAACTGGGCATTTCTTAAGCTCTCCGCAGCACCACGCGTCCCTGACCTCAGCGCCCTCATCCCGCAGTGACACCTCGTGGGAAACCCCAAAACAACAGCCGCCAGCGCCGCAGCTGCCACCATCCACCCAGGCTGAGGGTGTCACCCCAACAAGAATCCCCGAAACGCTGACAGCACCGCGTCACTTGTGCAGAGCAGCGTGAATTATCAGACAGTGGCACCGCTTTGTCTCCAGCGCTTACAGGGTATATAACTGCATAACAATGTGCAGCGTGACAACCTTAGTGGGTAAGAATTACAGGATTCTCTTTGGATCGTTCTTTTTAAAAAAAAGAAGTTTATCAGGTTCATCAGTAGCTTTTCAAGAGTTATTCTCTATTACAAGCAGAGAAATCAACCAGAAACAAGTCAAGTTTATTTAGCAGGCTGGTCACGCAGCTAAAAAAAGAAGCGGTGTCGCAAATTCCAGTTTACCACGTTATGCAGTGCACTGCACTTTCTCCCCGCAGCAGCCTGGCGTGCCGGAGCCGGCACTGTAGGAGCAAAGTTATTAAAAAAACACCGTGGATTTTATGCCACTTCACACTTGTATTAAAAATAAAAACCCACACTATCTGGTTTTTTTTAAAGATTTCCTTGTGATCTGGTGAATCAAGTACTGACCTACCTTAAACCAGGTCACTTCTCTCTTTCTAAGGAACACACAGCTGCTCCTGCAAGCACTCTGGCCTCACTCAGTAAGAAAGGAAATCCAGAGAGCCTATCAGTTCCTCTCAGAGGTGCCAGGCTAACCAATATCCTGAGGCTGCATTCATATGCAGAGAGACCAGCTAACTTATTTTGCAAATCAGCACAGAGCCAACCACAGGATCATCCTTACAAGTAGTCCATCCTCCCCTTCAGGGAAACAGATTCCCTGGAAACAAAGGAAGTTGCAACCAATATAGGCAACTTCATCAGTAGGACAAACCCGTTGCAGAACACAGACTACACAAGACATGGGGCACTTCAAAAGTAAAAAAAAAACACCACACACCAAAAAAACCCAACAAAACCACCCCCCAAAACCCAAACATGCTCCAGAGCAGATGGAGGCCCCTATGCTTACTCACTGCCATCCCTAAATGACCATACAGCTACACAGTAGTGCACCAAAAGGGCACCCCCACCCCCCCAGCTTTAGACAGACAACCATCTGTACCTAAAAGCGTTACACACCCACAGGGTGGGAGAGGTCAATGTGCAAACATGTACAAGGGACAGATTCCATGCAAACACTGCCCTTGGAAATTCCCATCTCAGAACGCCCCCAAACAAAGGTGGTTACCATTATTTCTACACTTGCCATGAGACTCTGCAACACAGTGTTTGTTCCTCTTTCCTTGTTGCTGGCATACATAGGCTCTCCAAGCCTTGAATATCGAACTCTGGAGTAAATGCCTGAAAAATGAAAAAAGCATTCAGTGAAATAGCTACCAATGCCTAGAGTAGGATTCTTTCAAGTTCAGTTGCACTCCAAAGATACGTTGGATAGGGAATTTTGACTACTTCTAATACAACAGCAACAAAAAACAAAAGAGGGGAATTAAAATATGAACGTAAGCAATGAAGACACTGCTCTTGGCCTAGAGGTACTGTTAATGTTACCTGTCTGACGGTGGTGTTAACTCCTCCAGAGCCGAAGGAAAATTGTGCATACTGCTATATATACACAAGAATAGGAAGTCATTTCACAAACCTGTAATGGCTGTCCGCTCTGAGGCTGAGCTTCCTTTCCCGGCAAACAGTCCCCCTCTCCCTCCACTCCCCAAAAGTTTTTTGAAGAATCTTCTGGTCATAAAAGCATCTAAAGAGTTGAAAGATTTGGACATGGGAAGTTTCACAGAGGTTTCCAGGTTGCCCACAAATCAGTTTTAATGAAGATTATGCTACCTCTTTTCCAGTCTTTTCTGATTAGCCTAAGAGCATCTAACTGAATCTAAAAAACACCACCCTACGGTGACAGTTGATCCCAAGACTCTGTGAAGTATGACAAGAAGCAATCAGCTTACTGACTGTAAATACTTCATCCAAAGTCAAGGAAGGAAAGACAGGTGGTGTTAGCTGACTGGCCAAATATCAGAGTGCCAATTGACTTTAGACCTATGAACAACTCATACCTTTTACCCTCAGTTCTGTGTTTTACCCAAACAACCAGCAGGGTTGATAATGACACATGTATTTTCCTTGCTAGTTTTGTTAACACCAAATATTTTACGTATAGAAATAAATACAAAAGCTACTTCAGATTTTATAATGATGTGATATTTCCCTTGTGTTCTTCGAAACAGCAAGCTGATCTTAAGTCATCCCAAATTTAAGGTCATCCCAAAGAACACCTAAATAGGCTTAAGAGCTCCTTCAGCAAGTTGCATGTCATCTATGCTACAAACAAAGCTGTTCATCTGCTCACGTGCCTTCTCCTTCCAGTGGACTGACGAGTCTCATATGACCTTCAAATTCTTTAACCTTTGTAGAACAGTCTCTGCTTTTATACCCAGATATACGTAACGCACACCTGACCCGGTAAGATGTGATGCTACGTTTCAACTGAATGGAGAAGTAAAAATTCCAATATAGGCGGGTCTGCATGAGGGAATTAGGATTTTGATCACCTAACTAAAAATAACGGTCACGATTTACTATTTCAAGCAGCTCATTTTTTGTTTTAAAACATTCTCTCAAACATTTTTCCATGTGGTCAGCATGGCCTGGGCAGCAGCCTAAGAACTGGCAAGTCTCATCCACTGGAGTACAAGCACTTTCAAAAAAACATCTCGTCTCTTTGTATTTGTGATGGAGGGAAGGAAAACAGAAGGATGCACGAAACCATACAAGCTGACAAACAAAAAGCACCCAAGCCCAGACTCACAACTATCCCACTAGCTAATGAAACGGGTCACGTCTGTAACAACAATGGGATTAGGCCCAGATTATCTTGAGGTCCCAGAGGGAAACACATATGCATCCTCTCACAGACTGCAATTCATAGCTACCTACCCCAAGTCAAGTTGCTAAGTCATTCCAAGAACTCAAGCAGAAAAGAAAAAAAAACAGAAGAAAAAAGAAATGAGCTTTACTTTTTTTTTTTTGACTTGGCGCATTATCAGGACACTGCAAATAAAAGCTATGGAGAACAGGGGACTCTTATCTAAAACCACAATTAATTACTGCTTATGTTCCTTGCTGAACTTTATGAAATGTATTTCCACTCAGCATCCTAAAAAATAAAAATAATCATGATCTTGAATTTACACACAGCCAAAATGGTGCAAATTCAGTTTGTGGGGTAGCAAGAACGGGAAGGTTCACAGGATGGTGTCCATTTACCAGCTAAGGCACAGTCAGAATATATGTGACACAGTCCAGTGAAACTGGGTAACTAAGGGCCTGATCTTACTCTGACTGTAGCAAATGCAGGTCTTGCCACTGGGAACTGCTTCAGTTCCCAAGGGTGTGGTAAAACAAGAATGAACATGCAAATTAAAGCAAACCAAGAAGAGAGTCTCAAAGCGCTGGTTTTCAGTAGCTGACAGAACGCTAACAGCGGAAACGAATCATCTGCCACAGGTATTTCAGTCAGACAGATACAGAGCATATATAGATATACATTAAGAACAACAGTGCAAATATTAAAATGAACTGAATTTCAAGATATATCTCATAAACTTTGAAAAATTGTTAAATCTAAAGCAGGTATCACAGTCATACCCCCCCATTTATAAGCCTGCACAGTTCAACTCCATCAGACAACCACAGTTCCTATGAATTCAGTCAGTAAAGTTTAACCATGACTATTAAAACCAAAAAAAAAGCAGGAGCAAGAAGGGTATTCAAAGAAACCTTCAAACGACCTCAAAGGCATCCAAACATTTTCTTGGCAGCCAGTACTTTGGTAGAGCACCAAATCCTATGAAAAAAAACAACCAAAAACCCTAACAAAAACACCCACCCTTCACTTCTGGAACTTTATCTACCTGGCTTTGGAAGGGAGAACTTGTCCAAATGTCTTTTTTGCCCACAGATGGAAGAATTTTCCTGCTAGGTACCTGGAATATAAGGATAGGTTAGTTGTCTTTGTATTCTTCCTCTGTCGATTCACAGGCAGCAGTAAAAATAAGAACTTTTATGCTAGTTTCAGTAATAAAATGGTCTGGTTTTACAGAGATCAGTGCATATACAAAATATTCACACCTGAAATTAGTACCTTTCACAGGACTATTCACCAAGCATGAACAGAGGCACATCACTGCAAGACTGGAATTGGGACATACTTGTTCAGGAACCCTAGGCAGCTGACATGTCTTCCAAGCAGCACACTTACACCCAGTGATACTAACGAGTGGGTGGCTGGTAAATGGGGAGCCTTTTTGTGATTTGGAAGCCATAACTTCGCTGTTTCCCTGGAGTGAACCAGCTAAGTCAGACTTGTTTTCAGAATACCTGAGCCAATCTAATGTTTCACCCCTCTGCCTGAAGCCAGGAGATCTTCCTACCTCCCCCATGGGAGTTGCACTTCTCAGAAAGCTTCTCCAGGACCAGTTCAACTCACTAATCTGTGATTGTGATACTATCACCCTCTCCTCCCCCTGTTTTTTCCAGCGGATTTAAGAGTTAATTGGCTCACAGAGGGCCCCAATAAGCACCAAAGACATCACAAAGTAATTAATTAAAGCAAAAAGCCATGAACAGGGCCTCCTCTTTCAACAAGTCTGAGTTTCTAGATCAAGGCCGCTTGTTAAGAAATGTTAGCCTTTTAATCTCTAAACAATTACCATCCCACCTTTGTCAAGATTCCTTTAGCAAACAAAAGAAGAAACACAAGAGGAGGACAAGACTAAATCATTGCACCTGGCAGTCCCCTATCAACGCATGTTGTTAAAATAGCCATTTTTTAATTTTACATTAGAAAATCAAAAATGTATGAAAACTGACTGTACCAATGCATGTCCTCATTACCACAAGACATCCTCGGAACTGTCTGGCATGCCTGTGAATAAAACCTTTGCCTCAGCCTGCACGTGTACTACTAAAACCAGACTTGTTCAGGTTTGATCCCCCTGCTCCAGTCAGTGAAAATTATGTTTAGCATTTATCACGCGATTTGGAATTCTTTTAACCTTCTTCTTTGATGCCAAGTACGCCCAACTGGACCCAGACCCTCATGACCTCTGTCCTGAAAGTGAGGTCGGGCAGATGGGGGAGCAAGCAGTTGCCCAGTTGCGTGCATTTGACGCAAAGGTAGTTGTCGGATTTCATGTATCCTCAGAGATTTTGAGCTTAAAAGGAAAGAAGAAATCTTTCATGTAAAACTACATTAAGCATGAAAAAGTGGCATTATTTCAATAAATTCATCTACAAAAAAGGTATACAATCGCATCTAGAAGTTGACAGGTACAAGATGTTAAAACACGTTTATTGTCTTTTTATCAGGCATTTTTCACTAACTGGAATTTTCAAGTTGTTTCCTCAGGACAAGCAGGAAGACACATTTCAGCACAATCAGGTCACAGACAATTTCTTTCTCCTCTAAAACTGAAATGAAAAAGCACCAAAATGCATTTGTACTTCCCCTCCCAGATGTGTGCACAGAGAGATGTCTCACAGTGCACCTTCAGAGGGAAGATCCGAATATGGTTTTCTACCTTTTACTTTTCAACATATCCAGGAATTCTGCCTATTGCAGATAATTTTTCTGGAGGACCAGCAAAATGAAGTGAAAATTTCCCATTTTAACATAAAATGCCTTTATAGATACAGTCCTTTTACAAGGAACTCTTTCCTAGCTTTGCTTATATTTAAACTGTGATTCTTCTTCTAAAAAAATATTTTTTTAAAAAATCCTGGTTTTATATACTCATCACGAAAAGGAAAATAAAGGCATATTTTTCCATCGCACTGTTTACTTTCACATGTATTTCTAATCTGAAAAATAACAAGTATGTTTTTATGAATCCTCAGTATTTTGTCTCAGTAATTTTCTGAGAACAAGAATGATTTTTTTTTTTTTTTTAATCTAAACAGATAAAACTTGCTGAACCAGTTGTATTGAAGCCTCTTTCCCAAAACAAATACCGCCGCCACCCTGAAAATTTGCACATTAGAACCACAAACACATTCCTGAACTCCGGAACAGGCAACAGAAGAGAGAGGATAGTCTGAAGTCTCACCCTAATAATCACCTGAACTGAGCTAGGAAAAACATGGCTGCAGCCAGAAAAAAAGCACTGGTTCCACGAAGTTATTGGAACAATCTATGCTATTAAGTTTCAGGAGTTCAGCCGAATAACTGCGCACGGTATTAACAACGAATCACTGCGGGGGGAGTAACGAAGCCAGAACCCAAACTCACACACACACAAAAAAATCTCTTAGGAGGAAATAGTTACTTTTGGCTTGTTCTACCAAGCTGCAAGGAGCGAAAATAAAGCTAATGGAAGAAACGAGCCCTATATTGTGTGTGTGAGACAAATTCTTGTTTTCCTATAAAATATTATTTGAATGTTTTCAGAAAGAGGCGGGCCCCGGCCAGCAGACAAAAGAATGCTGTTCACACACAGTTAAGGCAGCTGTATGCACTTCGGAGGAAAAGAGTTTTCAGGCACTTGTACATTTACGCAGAATAGCTTTCAGCACAAGTTCTTGTACACGGCTATTAGGCCAAATTCCCCCTAAAACCTTCAAATCTGCTCCAGAGGTAAAGCTGGTCTGACCATATGCAATGACAGCGTAACACCAAGTAGTCAAATATCAATTTTGGGTAGAACATGTGAAAGTTTGGTATTAAAGTCTAAGCCATGTGAATCCTTAATTATTTCCCAATATATGCAATTTTTAACAGGTTATTCCTAAATTTGAAACACTGTATGTGCTACACATATGTAGTGGTGACAGCCCACGTCCATGAGAATTTATGTCAAGTAACCATGAAAAATAAGAGTCAAAGAAGGATCACTTCTCCCCTGTAGTTAGATAATAAAAGGATGGGCAGAGTAAGAGAACTAACACCACAGAATAAATCTGTGGTTGGGCCAACAACTACATCCAAGTATCTTACGCTCCAGTCTAATACCTCAAGCACATCATTTTACATGTGAATGTTGTGGCAATGCAAACCTACATAAAGTTGTGTTTCATTATGGGTTTGTTGTTCTTTAAGAATACTTTCCGGTTAATAATGTTCCATAGGAACCCATAAACCCTCATATGAGAATAACCCAACTTTCTTGTCTCATGGGATGCATAAGATGTCATCCTAATAATATAAAACCCTAGAGCTGAGGTCTTTAACAAGGTAGCATCTTATTACTACTTACCTGCTCCTGGATTTCTCCATTTTGCTACAGTTCCGCGTCTGCAGCGAACACCCTCTGCACTGCAAAGTTGTCTATTACCTTTGGACAAAGCATCAACGAGTTCCTGATATTTGTGACCAATCCACCAAATGGATCAATGCTACATGCAGTCTGTACTTGGCAGTTACAGGAATCCCACTCACCGCCTGCACACAAATAGCATAATGTTTAACGTGAAAAGCATCTGCCTGCACAGTCACAGCCTCGCTGACCCGAATGATACCGCGCTGACCTGAGCTATCGGTAATAGTCATCATCGTTTTAAATAACGCTATGTTAGAAAGATGTGATAAAAAGGACATGACCCTAAGGTATGTTCCCCTATTTAGAAATCAATTAACAATCAAGGGTGACAGAATCAGTGCCTCATGGAACTGACCCCTTTTCTCTAAGGTTCTCTCCTGTCACAAGCATGCAGAAATGAAGAAAATGATGAATTCCACCCAGCCCCAGCAAAAACCTTCTGTATGCACAGAACCAGAGGTCTCAGGGAGAGTACAACTCTGTGGACTGATGACCAGCGATCTCCTCGTCAGCCTGAGATCCAGCGTGGACATTTCTGTAAGCAAGGGTTAGGATGTGACAGGGAGAAAAAACCAAAACGAACCCCAAAACCTCCCTGCAGTCAACCCGAGCCTGCCTGCACCGAACTCCTTTCGGCAGAGAACCATAACCTGAAGAGAACTATTACCTGAACGCTTTTTGTGCTTATTATGTACAAACACTCCAGGAACCACACGCTACTGCTCTAAAGCCCTGGACTGGAGGCCGCGGCGCCGGCCCCTCCGGGCCACCCAACAAGCGGATCCCGC
>NW_010263362.1:0-2430 GCF_000690775.1 Eurypyga helias
TGATTCTATGATTCTATAATTCTGTTCCTGCCAAGGGAAGAAACATAAGAAAAAGCTAAAGGCAGCTCTTCCCCATGTAGCCCGGGACAGGCCTGCAGTGGCCTCCAGAATGTTGCCCTAGGCTCCTTGAGCTCTCCCTGGGCACCACCAACCCAAGCCAGCTTGGTGCGTGTGATGCATGCATGAGACCTGCACGGCCTTCACAGCTCATCTTGGGTCAGAGGGGAGGTGTGTACAGCACAAGGACTTCATTATCCCCAGCCATTACAACAGCAAACGAGGAATAGCTAGCAAAAAAACTCCATAAAAATAAATCTTAAAAAAATGACATTTGGGTAGCGTGTTTCCTGACAGATGAAAAATGTCACCACCAACTCTTTGTACATCCGTGACAGATGAGCTGGCAACTGCTCTAGGTCACAGCCAACCTTTGCTGAACTCACGCTGGCCCCACAGAAATTACCCCCCCAGCCCTAAACCCTGCCCACACATCCTCCTGCCTTTCCCACTACGAGCCCACGAGCCTGGTGGGAGGGGGCAGGGAGGCAGTTTGCTCCCTGTAAAGAGCAGCCACAGGTAAAAGAACACTTTGCAGTTGGGAAAAAAAAAAAAAGAAACAAGAGAGCTTCCCCCAAAAGCTCACAGGAGTTTAATGTTTCCTTTCCTGAGATTTCCTAATTTTCCACTGTCATATGAAATTTTAAGATTCCAAATAGAAGCGATACCATCAGGATGATAAAAAAGCTTCCGTGTGATCTCGAATGACTTTTGAGCAGGGACTGGACTGCTCTAGTTAGGAAAGCTTGTTTGTTCTTGCTCAGGACAGACCTAGAAAGAACGTCATTTAGAATTATTGTTTGGCTTGGCCCCGTTACTGAAAACTGAGAATCTTTTTCAGTGTGATTCACAACTGTTTTGTAAGTTTTTTGGATAACAAGAAGGAAAAGATATGCAAAACTTTTCCTTCTGCCACAGCTGGTTCGTCAGGAGAGTAACCAAGGCAAAAGCAGCACAGGGAAAAGAGACTTGAAACAAAGTGATTTTTTTGAAAGTTGCCAAAATATTTGTTGGGAGTTTTTTTATGAAAGATGTGATGGCTGGTTTTCCAAAATGTGTTCTTGAAAATGCTTTAAAAACAGGTTTTCAGTCACTATAAACTACTACTTTTTTTCCCAAGTATTGTTTTCAAAATTCAAAATCATGGAAAGGGAACCCCTTTGATTCAGCCATTTGAAGAGGAATACATTTTTTGCCACAAAACTTCATGTTTTGGACTTTTGCCACAAAAATCCATATGGGACATTCAGTTCCGAGCTCCTGGCAGCTCTGCAAGCCACAGGACACTGCTTGGCACAACTGATGCCCATTTCTCAGCCACGCAAAACTTCAATTTCATGAGCCTCTTTTGGTGCTTTGCTCCAACAGTAACAGCACCAGGAGAAGGAAAGAAGGGAAAAAACTGATGTTGGACAGTAATTTACAGGCCCAGCACAAAGAAGGATCTGGGATGTCGCTGGGAGGATGGAGCTGACTGTCCCACAGCACTGCCATGGTCCCACATCTCCAGGTAACTGGCCAGTTAATACCATTCTCTCTCAAACTCCAAGAATTGTTCTTCCCTCCCTATTTTTTGTCTTCTTTAAGGAAGCTTGAAAACGGAGAAGGACGTTGGTGCCTCTTTATGCCCCCTGCAGAACACGGTGCTGATGAAGGACAGGGCATGAGCTTCCATGTTCTGACATTTCAGCTGATGGTTTTCATTGGGTGAAGAATATTTTTCATTCTCACACATGAAACCTGCAATTTTTTTAATCAGAAGGGATAAAAAACTCAGTCTTCCTCCTTTAACTCAGTGAAATTTTGCTGGAATTCAGCATAGGAATTTCCAGTGAATGCATTCAAAATTTTCTATGTGACTTTTTTGTCTTCTTTATAATTGGGATGGAGGTGGTTGAAAGGGAAGTTTAAAAACTAAACTTACCACCTGTCTTTTCAGCTTGTGGGTGTCAAGCTTACAAAAATATTAACAGCAATGTCACAATCGTAGCCAAATTTAGAGCAAACATCATTTTTCATATGAACTAACCACATTATTATGCAACTTTTAAAAATGACAGTTGATAGCTATTGAGAGTAAATTATAATGAGAGTTCAGATGGAAGTGTTAGGAAAATGCACAAGCAAGCATACAACTTAAGCTTGCAAACTGTATGTGTTGAATAGAGACTATAAATTACATATTTTAAGTGAAATGGGAGTGAAATGTTCCCTAGAAGAGCTAAGCCCTATGAGTTCAATTAGCCATTCACATGCTGAGTTCCTAAATAGATGTCAAATTTCATATGTATATGCACATATTATAGATAATTAAAAAAAAAAATTAATTTCATTAAACATTTAATTCCATTAAATAATATAAAATAATATAAA
>NW_010263363.1:0-31173 GCF_000690775.1 Eurypyga helias
ATATAAATATAAATATTTAAATGCTATTTGAATTACTGAGATTTTACTATTTTTAAAAGCATCCCCCAAAACCTTTAAAATACACAAAGGCAAAACCTCACCAAGTTGCTGTCACTACTTTCCCTCAAACTTTCTGCAATCCCACTTCCCTTAAATCTGCCACACCAACGTTTCCAACCTCAAGAGAGCCCGAGGCTGCGCGTGCCCCCCTGCACAAACACCTCTGGCTTCCCGTGCAGTGGCCAATCCTCTCCATGGCTGGATAGGGTGAGGAAACACCCACGTTCCCCTGTTAATCATCAACTCCAAAGACTTCGTAGCAGCAAGTGCTGCCCAACAGCCTCCCCATCCAGAATATTTTCCCTGTTTTTCTCACACAATAAGATGACCCTACGTTCGTTGAGGAAATATTTGGACTTTGTAGGCACAGCACAGATCCAAACCTCAACGTGGGCAGCAGTACTGCCTTCTCCTCCCCTACAGTGAAGGGCTGCCGTATCTCCTTTCCCACGTTCTGGGAGAGCAGCTCACACCTGAGGTAGACTTCTACCGACACAGCTTGTCTGACCACACTGGATGCTGTAGCTGCTCCTTGTTTGGTCTCCAGTTCCCACATACTAATCCAGCACGAAGCCGCATCCTTCCAGCGTCAGACAGATTTGGCGGAGGATCGCATCGCTCTCAGCTCTGTCCTACTCAGTTCTGTGCTGCATATTCTAACGTGATAAAATAGGACAGGCTACTGCTCCTTCCCTGTAAATTGGAGGAGTGTTTTACTCAACCCTCTTGTCTCCTACTGCTTTAAATGCCACCTTAACGTACAGCGCTTACATTCAGCGACTCTGTTTCTCCAGGTGGCAGTTACCTATTGTGCACTGACACCAGCAGCCCTGATAATAAGCTACTTAATGAACATAATTTATGAAACAATTAAACTAATTCTCAGGAATTCTAGCAAATGAAAAATGCTCAAGTTAAATTCACTTTGTACACAAGGGTATTGGAACCTCAGTTCAGTTCGGCAGCTCCTTCCTTAAGAAACGCAACAATTGCAATTAGGTTTTATGTATGTCATTTGCTTCATTTGTCACACGGCTCCAATTCCGCACCTTTCAAATGCCTTGAGCTCCCCCTCACAGTTGCACCAGAGGTGGGAAAGTTAAGAGAGAAGCTCCAGTTCATTTATATCTCTTGTTTTTATTGATCACCGGTGTGCAATTAAGAAGAGGAAAACAAAAAGAATGTAGCAGGAGACCTCTGAAAAGATCAACAGTCCCCAAGACTCATATTATTGATTTAATTAAAGCAATGAGTAAATCCTTTTAAATACTATATTTTCATACCTACTACCCGCAGGTTATCTCTACAAACAAATTCAGTAGCAGCATGAGTGATATGGGGTTTTAGGGAAAGTTTATCACATAACCCCTTCCCCACTAAACCTCTGCCTGGTGACTTCTGTCCCCGAAACCTCTTGAGTCTCACACTGCCCAGCTTACTTCAACACATATTTTCAAATACTTATGTTTTAAAGGCAAATGAGCTACCTGAGGTATGGGTTAGGGATCTGAAACACGTGGGAAGCGCCTTCATGCCTAGCTCCATATTAACTGCATCCGTTTACTACGACTTTGCAGAGGAATTCTGGCTGGGCCTGAACCAGACCTACTCCATTACCAGACAAGGGGACTACATCTTACGGATTGAGCTGCAGGATTGGAAAGACAACAAACGTTACATTGAGTATGCATTCAGCTTGGGAGGTCCGGAAACAGCCTACACTCTCCAGCTTTCACGGATCTCCGGGAGCATCCCCAACGCCCTGCCAGAGCAGACGGAACTGCGGTTCTCCACGGCAGACCATGATGTGGACGTAATAAAAGACTTCAACTGTCCAGAAAACTACCTAGGTATCAGTACGCTGGGTGTACCAACACGGGAGTTTCTTCATTACATGAAGGCCAGTCGAATGCTTTAGCGGGTAGTCACTGGTGTCAGCCTGGCTTTACATACCGCAAGGGAGGGCAGCAGCATCTTTCTGCTTGCAGGAAAGGGCAGATGTTTTTCGTTGGCAGACAGCAGGCCCCTACAACAACGAGGCATCACCTTTGTGGTTTATAGACAGGTAAAGCTGTGCGAACGACCAACGTCAGAAACAGAACTAGCAGCACATCAAATCCCGGGATGAGGTTCTGAGCTATGAAGTACAGAGCAGCTCTTCCTCTGATGCCCGTGCAGTGTGGCAGCCCTAGGTTGGGTTGGTTAATCCTCCTTGCAAACAAGAGAGAAAACAAACTGACTCTTAAGTCTATTTTGACTATAAATGCAAAGTTGAGAGTGATGGTGGGTTTCCATTCAAAGGAAGATTTTAACTGTCTGTCAAGTACACCCGCTAGAATCACCCTCAAACGAGCAAGAAAGATGCAAGACTGAAGACTTATTTCTTCTTAAGAATAGTTTTGTTAAAGGATTCCTAATTCTTTGATCTTATGAAGCTTTTATGTTTTGCCAGTTTACAGTAAAAAGCAAACAATTGAAAAAGCAATTAATGATTAAACCACAGGATACAGAATTGCCCCTGGACACTTGCTTCATGCAACAAACATTTTGTTCACCATCTGAAAATTGTTAATGCCTAAAACAATGCTGAGAGTGTTACTCAGCTCTAGTGACCACAAAGGAACACGGTGCTAAACTTTCATTTTCAGCAAAGTCGCTGCCAGTCCCTTGCAAGCACAACTGGGCCTACAATTTACAGAGACAAGCCAATAAAAGAGATAATTTGTTTACTAAATGCTCTGCAGTCTCCTGTAGACACAGACAATTAACTATTTTTACCTGAGAAAAACATCAGCAAAGCAGAAAGTCAGTTGTAGAGGGTCACAGGAAAGACGGAAGCGTGGAGCTCACAAAGTGTCCCAATTCAGTGGCAGCATTTGAGTGTGCAGTTTTCCATGCACCACTTCTTGCATGTGAAGCAGACCGTGACGGGGACCACACCATCTTTGCATGGGTCCTCAGTGGGTAAACATACAAGCACCCAGCCGCCTGGGTATACTGGGTAGCTGCCAGTTTTGCTGGAACTGGTCTGAATGGTATGGTCTAACAGGTTGGGGTTCAAAGTCACTGACTTTACAACGTTTTTCCTTAGGAGGCTGGTGGCACAGTGAGTGTGAGGAAACCAATCTTAACGGGAAATACGTCGCACCAAGGTCAAGAGGAAGACTGGACAGAAAAAAAGGCTTATACTGGAAGCCTAAGAAAGGAAGATACTACTTGCTGAAGTCAACCAAAATAATGATACACCCAACAGATTTAAAAACTTTTGACTGAATGCTCAGCCCGATGCATTTTAACCCAGCGCATGTACACGGAACATTACTACATCAGAGAAGTTCACGTTATGTTTAATAACAGATGCATGTCTAAATCGGCACACTGTATGGTGTAATCTCCAGTGACATAAACCCTCAGGCATTTGCGATGGTCTTGCAGTCTGTTTGGTGAGTATTCTCATTCCCCCTAGCCTCGATGTCAATGTGCTGTAGCTTCCGTGGAGCTTTCACCTCCCAAGGATGCCTGGGAATCGACCACCCATTCATGTAATACACGATACTGCTCGGGGAATGGGTTTTCAGGCTGTTGCACTCGTTTCTGGGTTGTGTAGCAGGGAACAGGACAAGTGTTTCAGTAAACAAAGGGCTGGCAAAACCCTATGGAAGACATTTAGGTATCAATGTATAGGGAAAAAAGAAATTTTGTTTCATAAAGTACCCACTTTGATGTTTGGTTGATGTCATTGCTGTGGAATGTTTCTGTCAGCAAATGAAAGATGGGCACTTCCCCATTTTAGGGTTCTGTGTATTTCCAGACAAATTTTCAGCGTACAGCTCAGGCCAAGCTTCACTGAAGCCCTGTACTCAGGCAGCTATCGCTGTGTATGCACATCACACCGCCACGCCACAGACCCAACCTTTCAGTACCACGCTTTGAAGAGTAACTTCAGAGCTACGCTTTCTCACTGCAAGTGAAGAGCTAAGCTTCAAGGCTTACTGAAATGAGAAAGAGGTCTCTTCCTCTCATCTGAAATGAATTCAGAGCCATGCCTTTGCGACCTTTCAGTACACCTGAGTAACTGCATGAAAGACCCAAGCGAGCACACGACAAAGCATCTTTCAAATAGAGAACAAATAGTTGCCTGTGGGAGGCAACTCCAACGGAGCCAACGGTACCACCCAGCAAGGCCTGCAGGCACAACCTGCGTGACCGTGTTGGCCCTGCTCCTGAGAACACATCCACGTTCCAACTTCGGCTGCAGAATACTACCAGGCAGAGGAACTATCGACATGCATGTGGGTGGCCGGCCGTGGAAGCGCCGACTGACAAAGACCCCAGTTCTGCAGTTACGCTGAGTCATATTGACTTACATATCTTACCTCACCCTTGTACAGTACGAACTTCTTTACCTCAACATTTGCAACCATTCAGAAAATGGCTTTAAACTGTGATTTGTCAGGGTGAAGCAACTGTGAACAGAATGTGCTAATTACAGAGAAGAGGCAAAAATACTTTTACTCTTTGTGGATTTATTACAAAGAAGAGATCACACAGTGCTGCTTGTTTGTACTGGTGTCTTGTAGTGTTTAATCACCTGTCCAACCTCTAAAAATAACTAAATGAGTAAATTAAACTTTTGAAAAGACTTGAGATCTGGAACTTGACTAAACTCTTTCTTGTAAGCTTTGGTTTATAAAAACCTGGTTTGTATTCATCTAACTTTTACAACAAGTAGTAGCTGTCTTGGTGAGTAAGTTGGTGAAATTACTCAACTGAAGACAACAATTCCACTCAGAGGTGTAACGTCTTCAAAGGCACTGTGAAAAAGATTGACACGACTAGTGGTACATAATGACAAGAAACCTCCTCCCTGCCTGGGCACAGTTAGTGAAAGGTTATTGTTTTCCAAGACATTTCAGAAAAAATTCTTATCTTCCACATCCTCAGAAGATTTTTTTTTTCAAACACTGTAAACAAAGAAATTGCTTTTCAATCAAAATGGAAATATGAACAAAGGGGTTACGCCTTTTCTTCATTTTTATCCCCCACTTTTAAGAAGAAAGTCACTGAAAGAGTGAAAAAGTAATAAAACCAGTAAGAGAATGATGACTTTAGCACACAGGCAAAGAAAAAAACTACATAAAACTAAAGGAATTCAACTAAATATGACTGAGAATTTTGGGAAATAGAAAAGCCTCTCTCATGTTCCTGTTCACAGCCAAGTTTTTGCAAGTATGTCCCTTCGCATCTCTATTTTCTGCTGTGTCAGTCTGGATCCTTCTTGTTCCTCTGGCACAGCAGATCTACGAATACAGCCAGTTTTGCAACAAACCAGATGATAAGGTAGGAATTTCTACATTTGCCAGTTTCAGGCCCCGAAACGCGAAACGTATTTCAAAACTCTAACCTGTACGTGGTATTTGGAACGTAGACATCCCTGGCAGGAAACTCCAGGATTTCTCTTGTAGGTCTAACTCTGCTGTCTGGGTAAAGTTTGACTTGCAACAGCTCTGGAGTTAGACAGTAATGGGGATTCTCTGGAGCTGGAGAGATGTCTATCTTTAACTGAGCTGTAAAGAAGAAAATGTTTTTATCACAATAAATAGAAGGTAATTTAAATCAAAAATCATACTCATGCTTTGTTTCTTCAGGTTAATATCCTATATAATATTTTCATAAATAAACAAATGATAAGTTACAGTCAGTGTGGATTTGTTAAAAAACAAGCAACAGTGAATCAAACTGGTATTTAAGGCAACTGGGGTACCAGATAATAAGAAGCAACAGAAAAGATGTATCTTAACAAGTCCCAAATGCTGTTCTCATAGGCAAGTTGGGGAAATACAGTCTAGCTAATGCTACTGTGAGGCCCAACTATTGTTAGAAACAGCACCCAAAGTCTCCTCAGGAATCTTGCCCATGAAACTGGAAGGCTACATCAGGAGCTGCTGCAAGCTAATCTGCACCAAGATTACTGGGTATTTTCCTCAGCAAGTGAGCTGATTGTACTGACAGCACACTGACCCGCTGGTGAACGGCACTGAGCCTGGAATGACTGTAAAAATTTGGGAGATGGGAAAGTCGGAGAAATGGCATCAAATGACTAAACATAATAGAGAGCAAAGGCCATCTTCAAAGCCAGGCTGGATGAGGCTGGGAGCAGCCTGGGCTAGTGGAAGGTGTCCCTGCCCATGGCAGGGGGGTTGGAACTAGATGATCTCTAAGGTCCCTTCCAACCCAAACCATTCTGTGATTCTATGACTTCCATTAAGAAGAAGCAGCCAAACATAAAAACATTTAAGAAAAAAAATAATTGGCACGGATCAATTTTGTAGAAAAGGGCTGGGTGAGAGCAGCGACAACATGCCAGTGTCCAGAAGAAAGGCACAACCATCCCAAGACGTATCAGTGCAGCATCATGGGTAAGACACTGGAGCCAAATCCCTCTGCTTTGCTTGGCACAGGGTCTCAGGAGGAGCAGCGTACCCAGTTTAGAGCACCGTGCTCAAAGAAACTCCAGCAGAGAGTAAGAAAACCACAACCAATTTTAAGATCACCACCTTTGAGAAAGGGCTGAAAACACCTGAGACTGGTTAGGCTAGAAAACGGAGGCGAGAAGGAGTGAACTAATAACAGCATTCAAGTACTTGAAAGGTTGGGATAACTGCCCTGAGGGCATGACAGACCATAATCAGATTAATCTGCAGCATGATCATTTTGCAACGTTGTCTTCCTGCTTAAACTCACTGCAAGGACAGCCGAGCGCCGGGAGAGACGGCCTAAGGAAGCGGCAGGATTGCTGTCACTGGAGATTTTTAGGAACAGGTGAAGTACATATTGTCCGGAATAGCACAGGCCAGGGACCAGCCATGTTTCGCTGCTGGTGTGCCAGCATTTTTACTTCCCTTTCTCAACCAGTGGTGGAATCTGTTGCTAGTAGCCAAGTGGGTGCCAGGAGAGAGCTCCTCTCAGCTAGAGAGAGGTAATTTACTGAGGAGAACAGAGGTTCCTCAGCCTCTGCTGCGTTTAGGGCTTTGGGATTTGCATCTTCTCACAGATGCCACTCTCGGTGTGACAGGAGATGCATGGGCACACATGCCAGTGAGAAACCTGCCAAAATGCCATCTTTAGTGCTGGCAGTCTAGCAGGGATTGCTGACCATGACTTCTTAGGGTTTTTCATCGGCTGACTTAGAAGAACTGGGTGGCAATTGGGAAGGACCAACCAAGTACCTGAACACGTGAGCCAAAAAGATCTCGTTCAATACCTGTGATAGGTCTCAGTCTCCGCAAGACTGACGATGGCCGCCTCATGTCAGCAAGGAACTTGTACAAATCTTCATCGCTCAGGCGATCGCCCTCCTGTTGGATGTCGGGAGGAAAATGGTTACCTTCAGGATTGCAGGAGAATGAATAAACCGTGTAACACTGTAGTCTCTTTCCTCTGACATCGAAGTGTACCTTCCCAGAACAAGGTGTTACGATTAACATGCTAAATTACAGTTCATTTCTCCATCCTTTTTCCTTATTAATCATCATGACGGCTGTGGGAACTTCTCATTGAAAACCTTTTCTCTCCTCATCAATATTATCTTTTTCAAAACTGAGAATGGCTGTTAAAAGGCTTCCCCAAAATATCCAATTTTTAGCAAGTATAATAGTTTGAAAAAGTATCCGTCATTCAGGCAGTGATGCTCGTTCCTTCTCCTCTGCCTGTGTCACTGAGACCCCAGAGACACCACTCCCAGAGCCCAGTTCCAGTCCTACTGAGTTTCATGAAAGCAGGGCGCACCAGAGGCACGAGTCACCCTCACTTACATGGTTTGCACCCGTATAACTTGGTGCCCTTGATGACATTTCTCCCTATTTACACTGCTGCAATGAAGGGCAGACTTTGGATGGCTACCCACAGTGAAAGTGGCACACAACCAAAACAATCGGAAAAAAAAAAGCTTAATCAACTTTCAATATACAGAATTTAAATCTCTGTATTCCCAATAATTGAGAAATCAGTCCCAAAAATATCTGGTGGTTCACTATAAAATCCCTTCTTATACATAAAGGTGACATTGAAATAACAATTTTCCCTAACCAGATGTGGCATTAAGCAAATTGCAGCAAAAATTAATGAACTGAAACCATTTTCTAAGCTTAACTAGAAATTTTATTTCACGTAATCACGGTCTATACTGTTTCTCAGGAAGATCCTAAGCTCTGGCTTAGAAGAGCTGCCACTCAGCAAAGCACCGCCAGAAGTGAAACGTTTTGTTTCCTCGGGCCTCCCTGGATGTGTCCAGGGAACTGATGCCAAATTGATGAACCGAGTTCTGAGCCTGCTGATGCTTCAACGGGATTCTCTATCACCAAACAAAACCAAGGGAGCCAACAGATCATCAGGATAAAGGCTATGCAACTCTTACACTAGGACAAATATCTGGAATGCTTTTTGGCACATACTAACCCAAAGAAGTTATCCTCAGTTTTTGTGAGCTTGGTCCTATGAGCGTTTTTCTAACTGTGTTGACCAGTGATTTTTCCATAGCATGTTAGAAAAATCTGGAGCAAAATAAACTGATATTCTCCTGGGGAGACCCAGTTCTATTAGCTAGAGTAGTTAATCCACGACGCCATACTGACACTTTATCATTCAAGTCAAAACAAGCTAATAATTTCAAACTCCATAACATAATTATTCACAGTAAACTTACTAAATGACTTCACCAATCGACCCACTGCTGGCAGAATTAAGCACAGGATGTAATAAACCCACTGCACGCGGTTCAAAGATACCCTGTGATGATCAGGGAAGAGGCATTATATGCACTGAAAGCATCACAAATTAATCATCTGGGTCTAAACTGACTTCACACAATCAAATCACTCTGCCCAAGGAGCAACTCCTTAATTAAAGAGCTTCATACAGTACCTGTTTGAAGAAGTTTGTCACTGTCAGAGTAGCTGGTCTAAAACTGGTCAAATTGCAAGCCTCATCCCCACTGGTGGTCCTCTCTAAGGAACGCCTCCCGACAATACTGGAATTCCGCCTCTCCGACCACGACCCTTTTCGTTCTTCAAAAAATAAAAAGGGAGAGGAATTAAAAAACAAAAGAGAAGAGAAACAATTGTCCAAGAGCCTACTTTTGTTCCAACCAGGATTTTCCGCAGAAGGAGATAGCTGCTGCTTTTGGAAATTATGCAATAAGCGTGATAGAAGAGGTGGTTATGCTAAGACAATCACACTCCTGAGGCATCGGGAGGCTATGAAGCACAGCTGACTACTTCTGCTCCTCTCCCAGCAACCTCACCCCAGCGCCTTACTGCTAATATAAAAGTCTTTATCATGGGGAGATTTATGTATTTCTCTTGCTCCGAAAGATGATGAAGTTGGCAGTTTTGGGGATGCTGAAGAGCAGTTTCAGATGAGCTGTGCGGTTCACAAAGATTAATCCACTCCTTTGGAAAATGCTCATCAGCCTGTAACGCGCTCTCAGTCTTAGAAGCCTGGTTTTAAATAATATAACAGATGGTTTGCTTGTAAAATCCTTGCAAGATAAATCCATTTGTTACCATGGACTTTTCTGTTTTATTTCAACCATGACCCAAGACTATCAGAAGGCCTAGGGCAGGGGGAGGAAGGCGATAAAAGGAGCAATGGTGGATAGAGAGCACGAATCGAGACTTCAGTAAATTCTGCATTTGTCCACATTCCCTCACGCAGATGCCAGATACCGTACCTCCTGCACCAACTTCTACTTCTGTGGAATCTCTTTCCAAACTTCCAGCGCTGCTCACGATGTTCATTAAATGAATGGCTGTCCAGGCAAAAGGCATTCGATACTTGCCTAGTCTTTGGCAAAACTGTTCTGCCTGGCACTTCAGTTTTTCCAACTTCTCCTTATTCTGTGAAGAAAAGATTCAGTCCAAGAGATTGATTCCAATAGAGGAATAGGAACAAAGGTTTATTTAGCAGAACCAGAAGTAATGATGGTATGTTAACAATGACTTCGTGCTTCACTAGCACCTTCTAGAGGAGGATCACGAAGTGCTGGGCAATCAGACTTCTGCTTCCCGAACCTCCCCCAGTGCCAGGAATGGGACAGCCGGAGTCAGAGCCGCTGGTGTCGACCCAGAGCCCCCGAATAGCCTGTCAAGTCCCAGTGAGCTCATCTGCACACTGGGCTCTCACGAAAAACTGAATGGTACTCTGTGAAGTCTGAAATGGGCCTTCCTAATGCGGTTTTATACAGCAGGTGCTCAGATCACCTGGAGTTGCAGGGGAAACTGAAAACGTTCCTCAAAGCAGCATCATGCTCATTTTATTGAGGAAAGAAAGGAGTAAGGGAGGACTTTTCCATAATTCTGCATATCAAAGGGCAATTTTTCACTTTGGAAAGGTTGTTGGCGACAAGCCTGTAAGAATTTCCCAGAGAGGGGGATGGGTAACAACAGAGAGCGCTCCCTTGCTCACATTCTTCTAGTTCAGGACCTGCTTGTGCACCCTGCTGGGAAGGAGACCCTGGGGGAAAAATTAAATCACCTTCTCACCTACATTCCCAAGCATCTTGCAAATCCAATTCCAAAATTTCACCTAGGCCCACAGCCATTTGTGGGTCACAGGAAATGTAGTTTTTTACTTTTGTTACCTCTACCTGAGATGAAAGATGGCAAATTCCCCCATTGTGGAGCAGTGATATAAAGACAGAGATAGACAAAAATATGTGAACTCCTTCAGCTAAAAGTATGTTAGAACTTTAGGAAAGCAAAATTTTGTTAGAGTTTGAGCAAAAGTAACAAAGGCACATCCCTGCTCCTTTGAAAAACGCATAATGGAAAGGCTCACAATCACAGGAAGGGCTGGCATCTCTCTTTTTATTCCTTCCTTCAGTCCTCACTATCACCTTTCTACGTTCACTCAGGGAGAAAAGACTGAGGAGAGGCCATAGTCCAGGTGCCTCTGAATTCTGCAGATCCCACCAGCATTCCTGTTTGCTCCTCAGCATACCAAATCTGCAATTCCCACCCAGACTCTGACAGACTTCAACAAGGAGCCAGCTGCCAACTGCAGGGAATGAGATGGCATTTCTCTGCGGGGAAACCTCAGCTTTTGGTCCTGAGCAAAGGGCTTCTACAGCAAGGAGACAGGCTGCATTCAAACACGCATGGGAAGCCAGAGTCACTCAAGCTGGGGCAGGTCCCTGCCTTCCACCGCACTTAGAGGACAATGCCCAAAGGGCTGAGGGCAGGAACTAAAGGGACGTTGTTAATGGAAAAAAAAAACCCCGCTAAAGTATAAAATTTTAAACCTACCCTTACAGGTAGGACACCTTTATCCCTGCTGTTGAGTGTGGCCCTTCTTTACAGTATTAGGAACAAGAAAAATCAGCAGAAAATAACATCAAAAAAGAGCCAGAAACACACTGCCATTCACAACCAGGCCTGCTGGAGAATCTCCTGTGAACATCTCCCATTCACTCTGTAACCCTTCTAGAGGAAGGCAGAGGGGTTCTGATGGAGTTAAGTTGCAGAAGCAACAGAAAAGTTGAAGCTTTACTGCAACGTGAAGTCAGAGGCTGTCGTCCCTGGCCCCAGCCATAAGCACATGGCTGACCCTGTGGGACAGGGACTCCAAGATGACTGAGCCTGACGGTAACCACCCGTCTCCCCTGACGGCTGCAAAAACGATGACCTTTAACTGCTCTACCCCAATAAGGCATCAAAATTCCAGAGTCTTTGATTCTTTGGCCTTTAGAATTTGGCTAGATTCCCAATTAAAAAAGGATCTTTTTAACAACAGAAACAGTATCCATGGCGGCTAAGTCCAAGGCAAAATAAAAGAAACTTATGTTTAATTTGTTAACAACACGCCTTAGAGTGTTTGTAGTCAGATTTCATCAAAACATTGAAAGAATCTTACCTTTGCTGCATCAGATTCTTTAAAAATCATGTAAGGTTCTGCACACTCCCCAATATCTCCCTGCTGTAATACTTTTTCCAACTGAGAAGGGAAAATGAACCATTATAAGGACATGTATCCAGCAAGGACTGTTAAATTAAACAAACACTAGGAAGCAAAAACATCCTTTTGAAAGAGTTAAAGCTCGATTTCCCTTCGTGAGTCAGGGAACAAGCACTGCACTCAAGTTGTTAGAGCCATTAAGTTCCCAGATCTCCAGCTATAACTGAATCACACATGTAAAATATAGGTTCAAAGGGAATATCTACCACTTCACTTAGGTTTGATCTGTTCTAGAGCCACTTTTGGCTCATTTCTTAAGGTCTTAAAGGCAGCTTATACTGTCTTCAGCATCATCATTTTCGGAATCCTCTTCTCATTTCTGTTCTCCACATTAAGGACCTATTGCAGCTGCAAAAAAGGCCACTCAGATGCACCCAGCTAAAACAAGCACTGTTTTAAATCAGTGTGTTTTCAAATCAAATACTAAAATAATCAAATAATTAAAATTAGTCAAAGAGTAGATGTGTGCTTCTGAAGTCCCCAAGTCAGTGTTTCTTGAATACAAAATGCTTAACACTCAGTTTCTAACAGAAACACCTTCCCTATCACACACGAGAGGCCTGTTTCTTTCAGAACCATCCTGGCCCTCCCTCCCACGCTACTGTGCACATGCTGTTACTAGGTTATCTTTAAACTTCTCCCATGCTTATGAAGTGCCATTCATACTTGTTTATTAGTAGAACCCCAAAGCCTCCCACAATATAAAGAACAAAGCCACTTTCCATCAAATCTTGCGCTCCCCAGTGAGTTTATGCTACCAGTACCAGCTGGCAGAAAAGTGGTTTCCCAGTGAAACCCAGGTGAAAATTCACCCAGGAAGACACGCTATGCATCTGTCTTATTTATCCCCAACCATATCCTTTTCATCATCAAATCAAAAACCACCTAAGCCACCAGCTCCTCTTGGATCACTGGTTTTACAAGCACTAATGTGCAGTCACAAGCTCTTTCGGACAGTTTCTCATCTCATAAATATGGGGTTCGCTCTTCCTCACATCGTGTAAAAATCAGAAGAGTGAATGTGTGCACACAGGCAGAATGTGATTTTTAGAAGGAATTCAGAGAATCCTATAAAAAATTGGAGATCAGAATACGCTCCAACACCACAGAAAGCCTCATACTCACCTGGGACTGTTCGTCATGCCACAAAGCCTTAATTCATTTCCAAAAGCTGATTCCTCATGTAAGAAGCAGTTCGTGAAGAACTTGCCCAAACCTCAGTCAACAGGGTTCTCAAAACACAGCACTCAGCTGGCAGGCAATGAAACCACTGCCTGTGACCCAAAAGCATGTGCTGAACTCCTTTTTTTATAACAGCATCATTTTTTACACAGAGACCAGCCAAAAAAACCTTACTCAAATGCCAATCTGAGCTAGTAACATTTGGGCGCTCACTGAACCACATGAAAGAAGAGAAAATAACTTTTATCTTTGTATACTTTATTCCAGGAGTGACCAACGTGGCTTTGTATTTCAGTTATGGATCTCACTCTCTTAGCCATTTCAATTTTTGAAGACGTTTGAAAATCTGGTTTAAGGGCAATGTATCATTTTTGGAATGAGATTCAGATCAATATATATTTTTAAATCGCTCGCTTATCTATCCTCTTCAGGAGTCAGCACGTTGTTTCACGTGAAAAACAAGGTCAAGCCCCAGAAAGCTGCTCTATATCAAGCAAACCTTTGTGCTCTTCCCAGTTTTTCAATAATACAACAACGCGTATCTCCCCTGAACTGCTTCTGTTACAGAGGAACTTCATGTACTCAGTCAGAATATCTGAAATTAAACAGAATTTATGCTTTGGAGAATAGAATTCTGCTCTCCAAATGCAAATAAGAAGTCACCTAGTCAGCCAGAGGTTTTTACACTTTATTTTAAATAGAAAACAAGAGCCAATAACAGCTTAAGTTCCTGGCATTTCTCACCTTTATTACCAGGAAGACATCCTGAGAGGGGTAGGTGATAGAAAAGATGGCAGATCTGGCCAGCGTGGATATAGCTGCCGGGGGCACATGTGGACGAAGCATTCCCTTCATTTGTTCCGAGTTTAAGTCAAAGTAGAAATTCTCTGAAATCTAAGGAAGACGTTGGGTAGCTTCACACACTAGTTATACTGTATATTTTTGGTGAAATCTTCATAAACACAACAGACAGCTTCAAAACACATGTAAAAAAACTACCAACAGTGCCTCCTTTCAGACCACGTATGAAAAGAAACACAAAAGGGCCTCTTTGTTAAGAAGTCAAGGCGGTGGGAAAGGAGCAAACAAAACATGCTACCTATAAGATTTCCTCCAGCTCCTGTAAGGAATGCGGTTCCATCACAGGACTAGGAACTACAACTGCTATCTGAATTGAAAATACTGAGGTATCAAAACAGAAAACGACCTTTAAGATCATTCACAGAAAAATTAAAACCAACACATCTTGAAGGACAGCCTAGCTTTCTACGCTGAAACACCAAACCCTCGACTGCGTCAAGGTTTCCCAGCCAAAATGAACGTGAGCTGGTTACCGACAGCAGAGGTCACTACAGAACTTAGGTTAGAGGGAAAAAAATGGAGTAATGAGATGATAAAATTGGCTTATGAAAGGTGATTTAAATATTAAACAAAGTTCACATAATATTCCACATACTCTCATCTACATAACTTAAAACTCAATGCATTAAATCCAAGTCTTAGAGATTAATGTCAAAATGCATATTTTTAACATTTTTCTCTCTACTACTGCTAATATCTTGAATTAGAAAAACAAAGAGACTCTTCAAATATTAAATACAGAACATAAACAGGGAAATAAATGCATTTTGTGTTTCCTATAACCTAGATCTTGAAACGACTCTTCGGTTTTGGTTTCATTTTAGCAATTTCAGTATGTATGACTTTCTTGTGCATTATTAAAATGTTACTTGGACACATACCATGCTGAATCACGAGAAAGAGATTAAGAAAGTCATAAAAACTTAATCTAAATAAAAGGTTTCAGTTATTAAAGTTCTCCCTGGGGAAGAGCCTTCTGAAAGCCAAGATTGAACAATATATATAGTCTGATTTCAGGCACTCACATATCAGATAATATTTTTAGAAAGGTGGTTATACTTCAACTGTTTTACTAAGCAGAAGAACACACGAAATGCCTTCACCGTTCTTTCAACCACTAGTGAGTCACGGTCTTCATAAAGGCTTGTTTCCAGAATATATTCCCTTTTTTTAATACAGGTCTGCAATGTCTCAGTGGAAACATCATCACTCAGGTAATTAAAGACCTACCTTTTTCTTTTCTTTAACATCATACAAAGCCAAACTTGCAAAAATGGGCTCAATTTCTATTTCAAATCTGAAAGAAAGAAACACACAAAATCAGTTGACTTGCATTTTGTACGAAAGACTGACCCACTCCCACCCCAAATCCTCCCGGGGTAAGGTGGCAGCTGATGTCAGGGATAGCTGAGCCCACCTAAGGGCTTGCTCCTGCCAAAAGGATTAGGGTTAGGGTCTCGCTTCCCAGTTTTCCCCCCTCTCCTCTCCTGCCCTGCTTCCTCTGCATCGGCTCTGCTCCCTTCCCCCAGAACTCGCGTTGGTGCCCCCTGGACCTTCTAAACGCCACTTCAGCTCGCTGACCCAACAGCGGTTGGGATTAGGGTCACGGGACACAAAGCGTGCTTCTCTAGGTGCTTATACGTCTGCTTTGAAAGCGCAAAGCAACCTAATAGCTCCCTTACAGGGAGAGGAATTATTAATTGGGATAGCCGGGCCACTTAGCTCCTCTGATTACCCTGAGAAGCCGTGCCATGGGCTAACTGACTGCTGACCCGCTGACAGGGCGAAATGGCCTGCTCCTCTCAGCATTACTGACCAGAAAGCTCCTTCCTCTGGAGAGTCAGGGACAGCTGTTTTGGCAATTTTCAACATTTACCTTTTGCCAGAAAACACCAACATCTCAAACTCTCTCAGAAAGGGGTCAGTTTTTCAGAGCACCCGTGACCAAGTATTTGTGCTATGTGAAGCACGTCCAATGAAAACACTAGCCTACCAGAGCTAAGCTTACTGCTAAATCACCTGGGACGTTAAAGAAATTAAAATATATTCAAAATCTGTCCCTGCTCCAAAGTGAGCAGGGGCTGAAATGCCATCCTGAAATGCCATCCTCCTGTTTCACAGCCTGCCCGTGAAACAACTGCCCAATCCAGGCTGGGATAGCCCCACGCACCCAGTCCTCCTCGCACACAGCTCTCAGCTTTTCAGCCTGGGATTCTCTCTGCCAACGGGGAGAACAACATCCAGGACTGCATCAAACAGGTATTTTCTCTAGTTTTGCAACAAGGGTGAGATTAACCCAAAAATGACCCTGCTTATGCCATTTTAGCCCTCTCCCTGGGGAAGAGGCTAAGACAGCACAGTCTTGGATGCTTGCTATTACCCCTGTAAGTACAGTTTCAGAGATTACTTTGGTACACAAACAAGCATGTACTTGGGCAGATTTGCCATAAATTTACAGTCAGGAAGGGATGCTTAAATAGCAGAAAATGTTAATTTCCAGCGTCTAACTTATTTATGCTAAAGACACCATCCTTTGGAGAGAGAGCTCCACTGCTGCTGCGTATTATGTTGTTCCAGTTCATAAAAGGCTGCAAAATCAGTTCATCTCTATGGCTATATTAGGTCCTGAAGTACTCTACGAGCAGGAGATATGTCCCACACATATATCTCAGTTATGAGCCGCAATGTAGTCTAACTGGAGCTCTCTAATAAGAAGGGTTGACCTAACTGAGGACACAGAAGATGAATACAGCAGTGTGGAAAATCAGTTTTGTACTTTATTTCTCCAAGGGAATAACAGTAAAATTTTACCTTGTGTTATTAGAGAAGAGTTATAGGCAATGAACCAGCTGCAGGTAACCCTATATTCAGGAGCTCCACTTCATTAAACTTGTTTAACAGGTTTCTATTCCTCCAGTTAATGCTTGCTAAGTATATAAAGTCTTCCCTCTTAAAGGGACATAGTCAAGGTTGTTGAGCCTAAACTTTGGCACATCTTTGGTTGTCTTATGTTTTAAGGCTTAAGCATTTTTAATCTTTATTTCCACTCACACACACTTAAAAATCCCCGATACAGAGCTGAACAGCAGTGCCTGACCAACTGCAGAGCCCTGACTGAGCGCAGCGAAGCACGCGTGCCAGTAATGTGGAACAGGTATAGCTACAGAGGGAAAAGCAACGCAGAGAGAAGCCAAGGAAGGTGAATACTTTCTATGTAACACCACTAAAGGAAGTCTTGAACATAAAACTGTCTGATGCACAGTACTGTGTAACTTATCCTTTATAGAACTAACCTTTAAGCCCACAACCAACCAGTGTTAAAACCCTTCAAGGGTAATAAACAAGGCAGCAGAGTCATCCAGATGCACATGGAAACAACAGCAGATTGAAATTCTCGATGTCTGTAAAGCAGCTGTGTGTTGGAGCGATACTTACTTAAGGGACAAACACTTCACCAGGAGTCTTTGGCCAAAGTGTTCTTTGGGTACTTCAGGGACACTAAGTCGTTCTATAGGCTCCTCCTGAAATTCGTCACAGAACAGCAATTTAGAGACGCGACACTTGTACAAACCGCTAATACCATGGTGAAGCAAACCCCTATCACTTTTTTCTTCCTAAGACACCAGCACCAATTTAATCTGAGGCTTACCAGCACGTTGCATTCAGCAGCAGCTATAAATATGCTAAATTAAATCCCTTTAATGTTTCTACATTATAGGGGATTGCATAACCATAAAGGAAAACCAATCTTCAGGAAGTAATATCTGTGACAAGACAATATGCGAAAAAACATGCGACCCACAAAACAGCCAAGGCTCTCATGGATATTAAACATGGGTGATTTTAACTCCTTCACATTTGTGGCAGACTGGCAGTTTTCACATTCCCTATATCCTTCACTTCTTTAGTCTAACCCACATGTATATAAAAATACCTCCTCTGGGGCTGGGTGCAGTGCAAAAAGCTCCTTGTGCCTACTGGACTTCCTCTGGTCCTCATTGTGGTGGTCGATCTCTTCATTCGGGGTTCGGTCCAGCAGGTTTGGGAGAAGGGCATCTGGGAGGGAGTTCTTCAGATCAAAAATACTGCATGCCCAGCTGCCCCGGGGAGTATCGTCGATCGACATTGAACGTCGTTTAAGGTCGTCCTGAGATTCAACAAATTAAAAGCAACTTATAATGGGAAAGGGACTGCACTTTTAAAATGCGACTATAAATTAGGTTTTATGCAGCAAGGTTTTAAAGGTACATTACTTGTTCATCCTGGTAACTGTTGCCATCTGGAGCTTCATCAGACTCAAAGATCTGTTTGGGGAGTCCCTTTTGCCTCTCCTTCTGTTTGTCTAAGGTGTTGGGATTAAATCCAGTTCCCAGCTTGTGATATCTGAAAACAAAGTATTTCAAATGCATTTTTAACATCATTTTTGACCACAAACCCAGAAGCAGAATTACAGAACAAACCCAGTATTATCAGTGTGGGTCCTCTCAAAGCATAAAATGCTCTCTGCAAACAGTATTTCCAGTCACCATCCACCACTGTGGCTGGGTAATAATCTAACAAACAGTATTCCAGTACTACAATGTGACTCTGTTCAACTGGTGATGTCAAAAGTGTTATCAATGGCCAATTAAGTTTATCATAAAACGTGCGATTGTGATGCCAAGCTGAACCCAGGGCAAGAGCATGAGGACTGAAGGCCAGTGGTTCTGCTGCAGCAAGAACTGACCTGGAGCAAACAATATCAGTAACTTGAAAACCAAAACACCAACTTCAGGTAAGACTGCGAGAAGCGCAGAGGTTCTAAGCACCTCTGGAAAACAAACAGACTTTCTGACCCCAGCTGAAATAAGTAACTTCCCAGAGCTTTTTTTAAGCAGAACTGGGTCCTCCAGAGCTTTCCAAGGTGTCAGAGCGGTTGCTAGTAAACAGTCTGTCTACTGCTGCTGACAAGATCAGATCGCTTTGACTCACAGATTTTTGGATACCAAATGGCACTGCGTCTGTATTTACACACACATATGGCCAGAGCCGCAGTCTCCTCACAGCACGCACTCGGCCCGAAGTAGTGCTGGGGTCACATCTAGAATTAGTTGTTCTTATCCCGCCCTGTCCCTGAAGTTACCACAGAAGGATGCACAGACATGTGAAAACCATGGCCAGTGAAGAAAACTTATTTACCTTTTCCAACACCCTTAATCACTGAACGGATGGATTTTTCTGCCCCAAAAAACCATTTTGGTTACAAAGAACTGTAGACCGAGACTGAAATAAAGACTATTTCCCATGGGGTGGGGGAGAGAGAGGGATGCCACACCAGAAGTCATGTTCTTCTAAAGCTAAAGAGCTGGATTTTTTGCCCCCTGAGCTAGTCAAAGCACTGGTAACCACCCAAGAGGATGGATTAAGAGAAACTTGTTACCGACCTTTCTTGAGACACAGTTCCATCCTTCTCAGCCAGGCTTTCGGGCTCTTTGCCTGCTTCAGCAGTAACCCTTCCATTTCTACCACTGCCATGATTATATCCAAGTAAAAAGTGCTATGAATGTTTATGGAAGTCCCTCTGCTCCCCTGAAGGGGCAAGGCAACCTTTGACTGTAGTTCAGTAATCACTCATCACACCCTCCACCCACTCAGGCAACTCTGATGCAGAACGCAACCTGCAGCTAATCTGCACGGGACAGAAAGCTGTACCGTCTCCAACTAAACCTCCTCAGGGCAGGAATCACAGCCAGGAGTTCCAGATACCAGCAGAAGTTGATGAGAAAGCAAGAGGTGTGCTGGCTCAGGTGACACCGTCCAAACCTACTGCGTCTTCTAGACTGTGCCCACAAAGGCTGGGAGTTAATAAGGCATCTCTCTCCCATCTTATTTCTGGGGTTGGGTTTTTTTGGTATGAGATTACAAACCACGTTTTTATTAGGTCATCTTAGCACTGCAAAGCCTATCTCCAGCATTCCCTGAAGTGGTTCACAGGACAACATTAAACCAGTGAATTGCAGCAACTGCCACGAGGGCAGAGCTGTAGCTGTAGTCAGGTCGTTTGTAGGTGATGCACATCACATGGATCACTTACTCCTTGACAGCAGCTCTTGAAGCCAACAGGCTTTCATCACCCAACAGAGGAAAGCTACTCAGAAAACTTCCTGCTAATTTGCATAAATTAATCAATGCATGCACATTCTCTAAACTATTAACCCAGTAGGTAAATGTTGTGATAGCCCAAATATTAACAATTATTTGTTTAAATTACGTACTTTCTCAGAGTCTCTCTGGGAACAAATGAATGCTGCAGAAGGCTCCTTATCTATTAGGGGGTTGTACCTGCACATAAATCCTACTTTGTTACAAAACTAATGCAACTTCTCTCTCAAAAGAACTAAAAACATATGGAACAAAGAAAGAAACCAATGCTGCAGTTAGTTTTACTAGTTTGCATTCCCTAATTTCTCTACCATTCTAAAGGAGCAACTGTGGACTAAAATGGCCTAGATTTTCAGAAATGCCCCAAGGGGGTCTGAGATCTGATTTTCAAAACACAAAGCATCAGTTCAGCTAAACACAAATGATCAGTTCAGCTGAGCTGGGCAACCAAAAGCCAGGGCACAGGGAATCTGTAGCCCAGACAGTAATTTTTGAGCCTCATCATACCAGCTAGTCATCCTGCGAAAATGTAAAACTGAAATCAAGCTGAGAGATACCACAGGGGAACTCACTTTCTGTTCACAATCGCCCAGTCTTCCGTGTAGCTTCTTACACAGTCCCTCACGTGAGGGTCCATCTCACTGTTGAAAGAATAAAAACAACCAACCTTCAAATTCACAGACAGGACAATGACATCTTAAACACACACACTTCCGCTTCCGTTTGTATTTATGCTTTCAGGCGTTTACAGACAAAAATCCCAGGCTTCAGCCTCGCAGGGACTCAAATTCAGAACAAGGGAGCCCTTGGGCGAGGTGTCACCCTGTCCCCTCCTACCTCTCTTCGGGCACGGCCGACACAAGCGTTCGACATTCCCGGGGGGTGTACACCACCTCGATGTCATCGGGAGGAAACTCCAGCAAGTCTCGCAGGGGCCCCGACTCCACTGTGATCGGGTGTGTAATAAGGTAGTCCTCCAGCTCAACCGGGTCCACTGCTTCTGTAAGCGGCACCTGGGGAAAACAAAGCCATGGAAGGGTCTTAAAAGAGAGAAAGAAAAAGACTGAATCACATGCACCTACTCCACCTGGGTTTTTAAACCAGCTCTTCTGCCTTGCTGAGGAAACTTGATCTAACATCAGATGACAATTAACCCTACTGGTGTCAGTCTCAGCTAACACACAGCACATAGTTATTTTTCATGTCTTACCTTTTACCTGATTATTTCTCAGAATATTTCTATGATGCATGCCATCATCAGCTCAAAAAAAAAAAAAAAATCATCTATTCTCAAGAAATTCAGTAGTTTGCACCAAAAGAAAATCTTACACTTTATTTCCCATGTGTATTTCTTTTACCACGCTGCTGCCCTGATGACAAAGGGAAGCTTCACCCTGATGCAAGAACCCTCCTACCCTCAGGCACGACCCCCAGGCAGGAACCCAGCGCTGATTTACCAGGAACTCACAAAGCCACAGAACTCTAAAGACTAACATTATTTCGCATTAAATCACTTCTCTGGGGAACATAAACCAGTGTTCACCCACCACGGGTACAAGTTTAACCACCTCTGCTCCCTGCTATTAGGCCCCGACACCCATACGCCAGGCCACTGCTGTAAGGAAAACGGCTGCTTAGCAAACGTCTGTGCCGGGCACAAAGCTTGTGCCCAGAGCCCAAGGAATGACGGAAAAACACACATGCAGGAAAACACTGGATTTGACCAGCAGCCCTGATCTCACCATACTGAAAAAAGAGCTTTTTTTAGGTACATGAAAAAAAATAAACCAGATGCATTCTAACATTGCATAACTGGGCGGTTTTACATATGCACGTTAAATAAACACATATATATATTCTGATATGAGATCATTACCCTGTGAGGCTTGTCACTTGTCTCTACAGCAACTGACAGATTTCCTAGAATTCCCTGGCACATCCCAGCGAGGCTGAGTGTTTAATCCAAGTTACAAACACACATCAAAATTCAGCCACTTTTCTCTACTATTTCCTCTTCCCTGTCATTCAGACAGTTTCTGTGGGACAGGGAACTATCCTGTAGCTTTTCTTTTGTTGGTGATGACTTTAAAAAAACAGTACTTAAGTTTTAAATGTGCTTCTCAAAAAAATTGCAAGACCAACCTCAAATCCCAGATTTTAAACTTCTACTGCCAAAAAGCTGTGAAATGAATCAACTTGTTATTCAAGGAAAAAGACTTGGCTAACACAGGGGGTATTGAAGGAATCTCTCCTACCACAGCCAACTTCAATGAATACTGCAATTTACTTAAACGCAGAAGGCAAACCCTTCAGCAGAGAAATGGCGTGACTCCAACCAAGTCAGGTGACTTGGACCACGTGACTTTACGCCAGATCAGAATCTGGTCCACAGCAACATATGATGTCTAGAAACTCAGCACTGAGTTCTGCAACTCAGGTATAAGGTACAAATGCATTTCTGTGTAGACACGCACCACCATCATCCATTTATCTCTCACCCCACAACCTTGTTTCCCCTTTTCATCCTGAACCCTGGAAATGAATCTGAAGTACGTGATATGGAGAACTTCTGCAATTACCAGCCAGACACTCTGCACTCTTCTCCTCGCTGCTGAACTCACAATGAGCAGAACTTGCCGTTGCTCTTTCCCACGCTGCAGTCAACATGTCACCACCTCGCACCTCCGTTGCTTACGGATAGACCAGCTCCATGTGGCAGCAGGTTAAGCGACAAAACGCAGAGCAGCGAAGCCTGGGGGTTCCTTACTGAGGAACCGCTAAAAGCACATGTTTTCAGAAGAACTGCAGCATATTGCACTGCGTGCATGTAACCCTTTCCACCCACAGACCTCAAACCCAAGGCACAGAGAGCCCGCAATCGGAGACTCCTTGCAAATGAAGATAAAAACATCCAACTCCCTGGGCAAGAGCCACGGAGGCAGCGGGATGCAGAAGCGCTGGGTTCCGCAGGTCCCCTCCTTGCCAGCCCAAGCCCCACCCACACCCAAAGCAGCTCTGTGCTGGATGCTGGAAGTGCCCCACTGGAAGAGGGACAGAGGGTTATGGTACCCTCAGAGGGTGACTTAAAGCTGCTTAACCGACCCCATTTTTAAGTTTTAACATTTTAAGACATGTTTTTACCCCTCCTGCTGCCTCCCTTCCAGCGCATCCGCTGACCCTGCAAGTGTTGGGTTCCAATCCACACAAACTCATTTACCTGGGCATCTCTCCGGGCTAACAAAGAGGAACCATTTCCTCATTCCCTCTGATCTTTCTAACCCCTTCGTCCTGATAAACATAAACCACAGACAAGGAAAACACTGTATTAACGTGGAGGGGGATGTGCAGGACCGAGCAGATATAGGGCAGACACTGCCACTGCCCCAAACATGCCATGTTTCCCCTATTCCTGGCATTTTACATCCCAAATTTCACTTGTCCAACACTAGCACAGTAACGTACTGGACAAAGGCAGAACAAACTGGCTACGCTAGTAAAACCCTAACCCCGCAAGGCGGGCAGTGCTTAGGGGGCTACCCAACACCAGGTCCCTGCTCAAGGGGCTACTCAACACCGGGTTTGTGTTCCGGGGGGTTCCCAAACCCTTTGTACATCTCAGGATTAGGCCCAAGGTTGCACTTCACAATTCTCCAGTTTGTCTCTTCAGATAACTATTGTACCATGAAGATGTAAACAAACATAAAAGTCAAACCCAGAAGCCTGTATTAGACTCGCCATCTGTGCAGCCAGAAATACTGTCTAGCACCTGAGTAAACAGGCCAAACATAAATTCCTGGTTATGAAGAGGAACTACTTCGTGTCAGACTATTGGCAGATAAAAGGCAAGCACGTTATTTTAAGCTTTAGATATTTGTGGGGGAAGAAGTGATGAAAGTGGAGGAGGAATTAAGGATGAACAAACGCACCAAAAGGAAAATGAACCCAAGTGGTGTCCCCATGTCTGCACTGAATCACGAGAGCTCTCGCTGCTGATGCCTTAACCTTTCCTCCGTCCTGCATCCCTCGGAAGCTGTGGATGAGGCCAAGAACAGACACAGCATACAAGAGGCTATTCCTGTGTTATCTGCATCCTGGCCGAAGTCGCCCGAAATCGTCACATGAACCCATCAGATTGAACACGCACGAGAAGAGTCGGGCAAGGTTGGATAACCACCCTCATCATCCCGGCCTCACCGCTGCCCGAGGAGCAGAACCTGCTCCACCATCTCACATCCGGGTCCCCACACCTCTGCGTCTCCACACCTCCTCGTGGCACCAGGAACAACACTCCTGGCCTATTAGGACTGCAAGACTTCCTCAGTTTGCAGAGCTTCGCCCTCACCCTCGTGCACCACCCTGATGTCCAACTGATCTCCAGATTTTCACAGGAATAGCCAGTCCTGCTCTCAGCTGCATATTAAAAGGTTTTGAAATCTGCAGCAGGAACGAGGGAGCAGCTGAGGAGCTACAAAGCCGTCCTCTCCCACAGCCCTGCTCGCTGCCAGGCTGCAGACAGCATCTTCCATGCAACCTCCATCCTGCTTCCAGCAAACGCCTTTTCGATTCCTCCCCACAGCTCCTAGGAAGCAACTGTAGGCACCACCTCCATGAAATGCAGCCCGTTTTTCTTCACCACGCTTCCAAAGGCAGAGGGATGATCTCAGCCAAGGATTTGCAAGCGTGCAGTCCGCCTACCCACCGGGAATAAACCTAACGGGGGAATACTGGAGCGTTACTGCAGGAAATCATTGACAGGGTGTGTGTTTCTTCCAAGAAGAGTGTAAGGCCCTCCAGAAGCCAAAGTTCTACAAGAGCTCTGACCACCTTCCCAACCAGGACTATGGAATACTCTAAATTAATGGCAAACACACGCTAAAAATATGCAAAGGAAAGCCTGCTCCCAGAATCCAGAAAACACTCTGGTTTTGTGCAAACTGTAATTACAGATCAAATCTTGGACAACCTGACAGATAATTCCTTAAGATGGTTTCCACTCGGTCATTATCCCAGGATAACTGCCTCCTCACTCCGGGCAGGCGCTACTCTGGGGCTATGAAAATGAACAGGACTACACAGGGAGAATGGGGCTGCTCAGGGTGAGCAGGAGGGGCATTACCTGCTCCCTGCCAACGTGAACACCAAATACAAGGTACAGATAAACTGAAAGCACTGAGGAAATCACACAGGACCCTCCCTTTTTCAGACTGACACAGCCCAATTACCCCACATCAGACATGTCGCTTGCAAATAACAACTGTGTGCGTCTATGTCCTTAACCTGACCACAGGCACACACTCCGTCAGCTCAACCAGGACACCAGCCCGACTGATTTGGTTAAATAAACAAGTTAACACACACCCCCTTCCATAGGTGTAACTGTGCTGTGGCAGCTACAGCTCTCAGCAGCTGCATTAACAAAACCCTGTTTCAAAGGTTTACAGCTCCCCAGCAACGGGGACAGTCAAGCTTTCTTCTTTAAGGCTGTGTTATTCTTCACTCTTATATCCCCTTAAAAGTGTGAAAATAAAATTTCGTTTACTATCGACTTTGTCCTTCTCCAGACAGCAAACATTGTATTTTGCCGTCGTTTTAGTGCACTAGCGGAAACGTGTCTCTCCTATTTATTTCCTTCTTTGGAGCACCTACCTGTATCCTCATCAGTTACAAAAGAACTCCACGGAGGGTAACACAAACCCCCACTGACTTCAGCCGAGCATCGCGCCCGAGGAGGGCAAAGGGCACCGCGCTGCAAAGCTCGTGGCTTATTCCCCCCGCCAAGGAAGCAAACAAAATACAAAGGGCAGACCCGAGTGAGACCTGCTCTGTCGTGACACTGCTGAGAACAGGCGACGGCCATCAGCCCCCGCGTGCACAGAGCAGACCCCCCCGAGACGCAGGACCCCACAGGTCCCCGGGACCGGGGTTTGCCGAGCGGACAGCTGACGGAGAAGGCAGCGGCAGCCGTGCTCTGAGGGAGCTCAGCGAGCAGAAGCGAGCAGAAGCGAGCGGGGCATGGCGATGCCTCACTACCAAAAGTAAGGGGATACTTGCCACAGACGTACTTTTCCATCGTGCTCAAGAAATGACCAAAGGAGAAGTATTTAATTAGCATGCCATTTAATTAGCCATCATTCCCTGCCCTCGTCTGGACAGCCTCCCCTTCGGTTTGCTGCCTTGCTGAACCACTGACACCTCTACCAAAGACGAAAGGTCTGCGCTCCTGGGCACCACAGGGAAGCTCAGCGAGGGATCACGGCAGCAACGCGGGCAGAGAAAGGGACAATTACCATCTCCAGCTCACAGATACTGAGTGCAGCACAGCAGAAGGCCAGTGCGGTGTGCCCCGATGCGCACGGGCGTTCACACTTTCACCTGCAGGACTTAAACCTATCCTTTCCCAACACAAACAGCTGGGCAGAGGGGATGTTTCTAGATGCTGTTGCCTAACTCAACACATGTTGTACTGAGCATCACGACCTGTCTTGTGGGACATGCTCTGAGCAACACGCTCGGATCCCAGACACGATTTTGCAGACTATTCCAGCTAGGGTACCACAGCACAGCCATGAAAAGCACCCCATCCCACCCCTTGCGTTCCCTTCTCCCTCCCTGCTTCTGCCTTCCCAAGATGCTTATTCTCACTGGGAGCCACAATGGCATGTTAAATGGTTGTGACGTGATGGCTTGGCAGGATGCATCTGGCAGAACAAGGATTTGAACCCAAGCTGCTGGTAACCCAATCCAAGACCAATTTTCCTTTTATCTAAAATGAGATGCATCATTCCCAAGGGCAGGGACCCAGCCTCTGTGAGGATCACAGGGCAATCTGGGGCCCTGTAAAAACGACAATAGCAAAGGCTGGAAGTTATAGCTCCTGCCTTCTGTGGGGGAGTAAAATTCCCTGCGAGGATATGATGAGGGACCTTGAAAAATTAATCTTGCAGAGTTCCTCATCACAGGGAGGGTCCTGACTACTATTTTTACTTGGAGGCTAGGCACTTCTTCAAAATCAGGGTGATATTTCTCACCAATTTTGAAAGTCGGACAAAGTTCCATCTTAATTTCAATGCCTCCTTAAATATTAAACAATTTATAATGTGCTAAAACTGTAACAGATTGCGCCAAACCTTCAAATTCTAAATTAATACCAACTTCCCACCCACTGCCTCCCTGGGCAAAATCTTGCAGGGACAGAAGCAGCAGATTAACATTTCAAAGCGGAGCCCCAGCCTTCTCTTAGCTATCCCTAGGTCTCCAGGGCAAACAGTCACTTCCCTTCTGGAGCATTCAGGAATGCAGATGGCCTGTTCTTGCGGTGGCAAAATCCCATCACCCTTAAAGGGACACTGGTATCTTGGGGAACTGCCACATGAGTCAAATCTGTCGTACTGCGGGAAGGACAGCATAAATCTGAGAATTCAGGGAACGTAACACCCAAAAAACCAGAATTTGCAGGCAAGATAAAGAAGGCAAGGGTTTGAAAGAAATATATTTGCTAAACAGAGGCATCACATTTTTTTTAAGTGTGAACTACAGGCCACAGTCACTCTAAGAGGGTGCAATATTAACCACCGACAATGCTCAAGTAATTAAAAAACATGTTTTACTTGCATAAATTTCATTCTTGTTCACCTAAACACTCCAAAAACGGTCATCACTGGACCCGAATCCTAAGAATCACACTAAGAATCATCACATTCCTAAGAAACACTCGTCTGCTGCCAGTACTGCAT
Organism: Eurypyga helias; assembly: GCF_000690775.1. NCBI lineage: Eukaryota > Metazoa > Chordata > Aves > Eurypygiformes > Eurypygidae > Eurypyga > Eurypyga helias. Next base: position 27,990 of record NW_010263363.1, read on the forward strand.
TTCAGAAACCCCATAGCCCTGATTTCATAAGCCTGGTGACTGGTGAGCACAAAGAAACCCTGCATTTCATTTTTTTGGCTGCATTTATAATACATGGATATATTGAAAGGAACCACAGAGATTCCTAGGCAATCTCTGCTTCCCATCAACCACAGCCAGCTACCAGCCCTCAGCAAGGAGGACACCTCCCCAGCCACCAAGTGCAGTCATTACCTCCAAGTAGGTGCGTTCAGCCTCTGGAATGCAGTTCCCTATCTCCTGCTTTGCCCTAGCTCTTACTGCTTCTTCTGCATGGTGTTTTGAAAGATGTAATTACTGTGGAGAATAGCTGATAAAAGTCCTTCATTTCAAACTGGAAACGCGCCTTAAAAATGTCTCTAAGCAGTCTCAAGACAAAAGTTGTTTAAGAAATAGTGTCAAGCCTCCAAGATCTGAGAATATTTAGTATTAAATTATTAAATTACTAAATATTAAGTATTAAATTCTGGATTCTTTTTACAGCCCAGCCCAACCATCCTCAATGTGGGTGAAACTCACATATTACCACATGAAAAATGAAAAAAGCCTGTAATGGAAGGGAATATTTGTGCATACACCTACCTAAGGAGGGATCCTACATGTAACGAGTCACGAAACCGGTGAGATGGTTTATGTACAAATATTGCTAGGTTATTTGCTATTATAACTGGCTGCTAATGTAAGAAGCCATTTGGGTATAGAAATATTAATATTAATTAGAGATTAATTAGTTATCTGGGAATACTAAAGCAATTTCTTACCAAACCCAGAAAGACACGAGTTATGCCTCCAAGGATGGGTAAGAAGAAAGACAGTATCTTCTTTGATGACTAAGAATCGTGTAATTTCACCAAGAGAGTATTTCAAGAACACAGAGACTTTGATATAGAAAACCAAGTGCTGGGACGGCGCCCTCTGATAAACTGTGCAGAAGCCAGGACAACAAAACCATCAAAGCTACGTTATTAAAGAAATGAAAAAGCCCAACAGTTTGACCAGAGACTGCAGAAAAATCATAGACTTCCCACTTTTGGCAGAACTACATCAGATCAGCGGAGATGGATCCCCCCCAGAGCTTAGGGCTCACGCAGGCAACCACGGTGGCTCTGAGCTGTGTGAGCTGAACCACGGCAACCACGAACAGGCAGAGTCTTCCGCGTGGAAAATACTTGGCAGAGTCATGTCTCAATTACCAGCGGCCAATTTAGCCGGTGTATGGACTAACCACGAGACACACGAAGACGCCAGTGCTGGAAGAGGACAGCTGAAGTGGTTCATCCATGTGCCCAGGTGAAGAAATTGCTGCGGCCGCCTGATTCACGGGGAGCCAAGCTTCACTCAGAGCAGACGAGCCCGAGTCACCCTCGGGCACATCAGTCCCAAGGTCTGAGCTCTGAGCAGCCCTGACTGGAGACGCCAGCAACGAGCCCCAGCACCCAACTAACCCCTTCGACCCAAGCTCCAGGGACCTCCAGCCCCGCCGAGGGCCCCCGTGCGAAACCTGGGAGCATCCACCCCACCCTGCTGGTCCAGGTAACAGAGACGAGGGTCTCATTCAAATCAGCTTAGTGCTCAAAAGGCTGAAACCTCATCTGAGCTGCCCTATGGCTGCAGAAGGCTGCACGTGCGTACACACGACGGCACTGCCGCAGCAGCGCACCTACACCATACGTACCCACACCTCCTCCAACACGGACTTACTCCTCTGTGCATGCTCACAGCCCATGCTACAGCTGCTCCACCCGCTCTCCTGAGCCTCCGGAGGGAAGTGGCAGGGAAACAGCCGAGGAGAAAGCAGCTGCAACTCAGCATCGTGAAGCAGCGGTCTTCCCATCCGCCGCTGCTCGCTGGGACAGTGGCAGCGCTGGGTGACAGACTGCAAGCAGCCCAACAGGGACTTGCACTGGGAATTTTTACCTTGCAATTTGAACCCAGTACTGAGAATTTTTTGCAGTTTAGGGTATTTGCAGCATTTCCACCAAGCATCAGTTTGCTTATGCATTTAATTCCTGAAAAAGTTGTGCCACAACTAACTTCAATAAACAAAGAGTAGGATCTAATGGCATTTTTAGCTTCTGAGCATTTATTAACAGGCTTGTCATGAATGCCTCGTTTAGGTAACTGAATCTTCTTGGTGTAACACCATTTAGTTAAGATTAGTTATGTCTGCTAACGTACAAACTGTTTAAGTTACTGCAGATAAATGAGACTCTGCAACCTCTCAACGGATACCAGACTCACCAACTTAGCATACAAAACGCTCACCACCTCTGTAACAGGGCTCACTACTCATCTTAGCAACGGTGTGCAGCAGTTCTAATCTACTACAGAAAGTGCCTGCACCAGGGCAGTCAACTGTGAGTAACCCCTAATGGGAGGAGGCAGGGAAGAGGATGTGGATGCCTCTCCCATCCTCCCCTGCCTGATGAGGATACACCATTCAGCAAGGCAGGGCGAAACCTCCAGGAAACACACATAATGGGAGTCACTATTAAGCCTTAATCAGCTTTCAGAGAGCATTAAGACTTGGCTCATTTTCCTTTTCATTTTAGTGATTTTGTTGATAAAATACCTGGCCCTGAACACTTCAAAACGCCCTTTTCTATGCCACATAGGACACTGCCATGTTTTCCATTGCAGTGTTTTCCATTCATTTGCACAAATTATCTTTTCTTCTGCTTTTAGATGATGCTAAAATAAACAATGAAAATATACAATGGAACCTATATTCTCTTACTGAGTAATTAGACACTACCTTTGAACACACAACCAAAGTCTGACATCCAATAAATCCCAGACAAGGCTTTAGTCAGCCCAGATAACACCCATAAACCCAGCAGGGCTTTACAGAGATCTAAATGTCAGCACCTGGAGTCTACACGCCAGCACGGTCACATCACCTCCAAGAATCCAGGCCCCTTTATTCCCAGACTAATTAGTGTCTCTCATAAGAGTGTTCCTCCAGCTATGCCAGGACCATGGTGGGTTGAGGCTGGCTGGGGGCCAGGTGCCCCACAAAGCCCCTGTGTCACTGCCCTCCTCAGCTGGGCAGGGGGGAAAAAACACAACAAAAAGTGTGTGGGTCGAGATAAGGACAGGGGGTCCCTCCCATGGGGTGCAGTCCTCCCCCAGCTCCTCCATCGTGAGTCCTTCCCACGGGCTGCAG
>NW_010263364.1:0-4797 GCF_000690775.1 Eurypyga helias
CGCACCTGCCGTGACGGGCCGGGCCGTCTCCGCGCGCGCGGCGCCACCTGCCGCTGAGAAGAGCCACCACCGAGGGGAGCCTGACCCGCAGTTTTTAGATTTACAACCCACGCCTGTTCTTTAAGCTATTTCTACTATCCTGAAGTGTAAAACCTCTACCAGTGACATTACAAATGTAACAAATACTTAACTGGGTTTTCCTGTATTAATGAGTAGAGCTCACGGGTTCCCAGTTACATGGTGTTCAGACCATCCGCGTCCGCAGCTTTTCACCGGTTTGGTGTCTGAGACCATGGAATACTTTGAGGATGAAAGCGAGAATGACAAGGAACTTCCACCCCTACACCTCCTTAAGAACACTGTGCCTGTATAAAAGGAGAAAGATCTGTATACAAGAATATTAATTCCCCAAAAAGCACTGCAGGAAGGAGGAAGATTTGAACCCGCTATGGAAGTTGTATATACACCCCCTTTTCTTCAGGCAAATTGAAGTCAAACAAGAAAATGGAGGGTAAAATCAGACTCATCCCTTCAGAGCTCAGATTGGCACAAACGATGCTTACAGGGTGCATCACCTCCAGCCTCCCTGGCTTTGACAGCACTGCAGGCGGCCTCCGCTTCCACGCACAGCTGCATTTTCCTTCCCTAAAATCACATCCCTGCAACTCTGTTGGCCTTGGCATGTCCCAGGAATGAGTTCCCTGCCCATAAACTCATACACTGCTGTCACTATTATATGCTGCATAATTTAGAATCACTGAGAAAAGAGTAGATGTTCCCCTTCTCACTGTCATTGCACTGCTACCTAGGACTGGTGAGCAGAGCTGTTTCTCAAGAAAGCAGGCAGCTGACTATCTTCCTTAACATTTCTTCCTGCCTCTTCCTTTCCTGTTCCCTCACTCATAAAATGACAGAGCGAGCACTATAGCTGTGAGAGAAAGCAAACACGAAAATCAGATGGGTGATTCCTAGAATAGCTCTTGAGTATCGGAGATGTTAAATGTGAATGTGTACGTGAAGCCACCAACAAACAAGCCCCTGGTGCTTATTCATTTTTTATTTGCTTTCCATAGTAGCAACTACATCATGATGCTTTGTAGAAGACATCTTTCAAGTCTTTGTAAGTACAAAGTTGTGACTGCTGGATGATACTTACATCTTCTCAGTGACATGCGTTTATCTCCTTGACAAATAAAGGCTCAAAATAGGCCCTATGTCCTCTTTACAGAGAAAGCATCTGAGGGGAAAAAACCCAACCCCAAACATAAAGTAAATAGAGACAAGAGCCTTTTGAGCATTGGAATGCTGATCTTCATTGTTACTGTAAGCATACTGAACTACAACAAGCTGGCATAGAATCTGAAAAACTAGGTTAAGACCCACAAGCAACAGAACAAATGCTTTCTGTTGCTGCATCTAAGAAAACTGTTCTGAGCAAGGCTATTTATCCCTTGGTCATCAAAACAGTTTAACATGAAAGCTGATATTGTCAATCCAAATGCAATCTGAATTCATTTTTCTAAATAACAGCACAGAAAGATCAGAGTTCTGCTCAGAGATCACGTGTAGGCTTCAGATTAATGAAAATGAGGTTGTTTCATATTCTGCTGATTCGAGGAAAACAGCAATGACATGACTCACCCATTTTCTTTCTCCTCAGAGAATTATTCCTTTCTAACACCAGTTAGGATTTCTTTTTATATAACTAGATCATGAAACAGGAGTGCAACTATCTATCAGACAGAAAGCAAATTCATCAAATTATGCATACAATTTACATAATTGCATTAAAAAAATTCTTATCAAGGGTAGGCATGTCAAATGGACACACATTGTTTTGGTTGTGGAATATGCATCAAGCTAAATAAATTTTATTTTCTCCTTTCTGTTCCTTGTAGAGATACTTCATTTTGAGAAGTGTTTTTCTGCAACTGAATGGATTCCAATTGCAGGATTATCTGCCACTAAGCTAGAAAAACCTCATCATAACTTTTCATCATATATATCAAAGGCTAGAAATCCTCTGAGAAAGAAATATATGTATCAGATCATTGTACTTTCTGGGGGAATGTTGTAAACTTGTTTACCAGAAGACTGCTATAGTGAGAAAATAAACCAAATAAAAAGAGAATCATGTTTCTACTAATAGTCATTCTGATCCTGCAAATATTTTTGTTGGTGACATTTATAGAATTATATGAAGTAGTAAAGGGAACTTAATGACAATTTTTCAGGTATTTAGCACCCACAGCAAGAACCTGGTTTAGTTTCATTCTGGTTTCAGAGGAATCTACAAATCAATATACTTAAAATATATTGGTTAGCGCATGCCTCCATCAACTTTGATTTACTCCTGTGGAAACACTCTGCTCCTTTTGGCATTGGTTCTTCAACACAAAGGAAAGATTTTGCCTCACATTAATTTTTCCTACCAAGAGCTTTCCCCCAGGAGGAATGCAGACCCCACTTTCAGGTAAGGAAATGAGAAGTGCAAATAGATACACCATCATAATTATTTATGAAACTTGAAAGTAAAAGACATGCCGATAATAATACTTTTTACACAAGAGACATTATTTAGCAACATAGGATTGGACAATTTAACACAACTATTGTTTTTTTCGTATGCCCTTCCTCAAACACCATGATAGCTCATTCAGAAATAGCATGGTGGCCTAGGGGCAGCTCCATCAGCTGGCATGCACAGCACCTAGGATTTATTCCCAGACTAAGTCTCTTGATGCTTTGTTTGGCAGGAATGAGAGAAAATGAAATGTTTTAAGTAAGTTAAAACAGCAAGGCAGATTCCAGCCTTGTTCGGCGGATTTCTATCAAACAGTATTTTAGCATCCAAAGGAACCCTCTAAGCTGCCCTCTGTAGAGGCAACTGGTATGTGAGTTGGTTAAAAATACATCAGTCTCATCTTGTGTTGTTCTATAGGGTACTAATGCTGTCTTGGAGATATTATTTTCTTGGGCTGAAAGTAATATATTCAATCTTGTACAAATGCTTAAATATGATATAGAACTTTTCAACTATAAGTTTTATACAAGAGAACTGTATCGTTCTTCATTGCAGAGAGCAGGTATATCAACTGGTACAAACAGGCTTTCACAGAATTCACTGGAAACCATCAGCATTTTCTAGCATGACCTAAAAGCTATATAGAGAAAAAACATTTAAACTTGCTAGTTCCTCTCTTTTAAGGACTAAAACCAGATTTGGCTTGTTATTTCACTATAAAGGGAAGATTTCTTAGTTGAAAACTGGGCCCAGCACCTCTGTGATGGTGCTATCTGTATGACCAGGAAAAAAAATACAAGTCATTTTTAGAGTTCATTACTCTCTTTCAAAGTTGAGTCATGGCAACTCAAAAGCTTGGCTCGAGGGGAAAAGGAGTACAAAATACATCCTGATCTCTTTAAAGCATCCCTTAAACAAGTGTTTTGGACTTATTTATTTGCTTGTTTGTTTCCCTGGAGATGTTGTATAGCATGATAAAAATGGTTCATTTAGCTGTCTTTTTGGAATTATGATGAGTTGTTTGACTGGCAAGGCTTAGAAGTTGTTACAGAGATCAACACTGAAAATGTGTCAAGATGACAATGTTAATTTCTAAAACACCTCCCCCCCCTTACTGAATGCCCTAGCTACCTTAATTTAGTCCACTGCATTATGATACAGCTTAGCTTGCACTACCACATGCTCCTTTTTCTTTAGGCTCTACCTCATACACAGCGAGAAGGAATAGGACTCATTGCATCAAAAAATCTAATATTTTGCTTTGCCTTTGTTCAATTTCTGTTCTCATACAATATTCAAACCCACTGTGGGATGCAGCAGCTTAGCCCAGCCATGGGCAGTCATTACCGGAACAGCCACTCTCAGGCCTTGTTCAAATGAAGGCCTTGAAAATTGTTCTTACTAAGCTCTACATGCAGGACCACAGACAACTCTTTTTTTTTTTTTTTTAATAAACGGTCACTAAGTCAGCCAAACCTCAGGGAATACAAAGCCTAGAGGTGACTCCCAAATGAGATGTGTGCAGGTGGTTAACTGTGAAACTCCTGCTTGAAGAAAAAGGCAAATACACTTCTCAGTGTGACAGATGTGGTGAATTTTGGGTTAACAACACCCCACCTCACCCCCAAAATATAACAGAGACAACCTCACAGAACTGCTTTGTTTGCCTCTGCTTTCAGAAATGGCCAAGAGTCAGCAAAATGTTTTCTGCGTATTTATGTAAAACCAAATATGTACATGAACAAATGACTGCATTAATGGAAAATTTTCTGATACGAAGTTTCATCCCTAAAATTTGGCAGATTTCATGTCTTACGATAGGAACTCAGTCACCCTCATGCATAACCACTGCTCCCGAGTCAGCCAAAGAAATCTACTTGTTTGGCGTATTCCTTAGTGCTCGTTCCCTACAAAGTCCGCAGCGATGTTTCACGCACACTCCTTGGTGCTACCCAGCTGTAAGAAGGGACCCTACAAGCGCTGGCTGAGCGTTATAGGGCTTCCCTAGCAGGGCAGTTGGGAAGTGTCCCTGGTTTCTACAGGTCAAAACTCCAAGAAGGTGCTACCCGGAGCAGCGGGTACGCTCCAGCAGCCCCAGGGCTGGCGCCACCGCAAGAAGGGGAGGAGTCACCTTTCATTTAAGGAAAAAATCCGTCAGAAGTGTTACTCCCTTTAAACAAATTCCCAAGCTTTGCTGTTCAGTCTGAGCCGAAATACCCCGGGATCACCCTCAGACACCTCCTTCGCCACGGAGCTGTGCCCAGATCTTAGGG
>NW_010263365.1:0-18849 GCF_000690775.1 Eurypyga helias
TATATATATATAATTTTTTCTGCATTGCAGATTGTGTCGAGTTTTATACATCTCTATTTACAATGGTTTAAAATAATTATATTTCTTCTCTGGCAGGTATTTACAAAGTCAATAGTAACTACATTTCACATTTCAACAACAGTCAACAGCATTAACCAGCTCAGTAAGACAGTTAAGATAATGGCTTACATGCACCAATAACATGATCTTCGATACGTGCCATCTTCAGGTCTAAGAATGAAGACTTTTTTCCTGGTCCCAGGTTAAAGGACATCGTACAACAGAGGTCGTGGTTATCAAAAACCCGTTTGGTTTAGTCCTTCACCAGCCCCGAACCCAGAGCGTCTGGGGTTCATACCCGCACACAGAGCTATCCTGGTGAAAAGCGGCTCACACCAATCCGTGTCCTAGCCTGTTTGTCCACAAGAAGTGGGCTACTTGCTGCTTATGCTCCTTCTGTGACAGAGATAAGATTACATAATGCTAAAGTAGTAAAAATCCTCAGAAACCTTAGTTCAGAGAAACAAACCTGGTGTGAGAGAAAAAAGTAAGAAAATAATCTTTTAACTCTTGCAGAACGTTTTATTTGCTAGTAAAACTGACTGCATATATCTTGTATTCTTACAAGGACGAAAACAGATCAAAAGATTCATTGTAAAGTAGAGGAATTACAAATTTAAAAAATGCAGCATGGGGTACCTCAATTTAGTTGTTGGTTTTATTTTTTCTATAGCAAATAAAAGCTACCATAAGAAATCTAAAATGTATTAAGAGTATCCGATCTAATTATTAAAAATCTTTATTAGCTTTTTCCTGGAATCTTCGATATGGAGAAAAATGTTAAATGACTCAATTTTATTTAATCATATGGTATTCTTCCATAAATAACCAGCTAGTAATATCCATCCCAAAAGTATTTACTGTCTGCAAGAAAACAGTAAGAAGTCTTGTTTCAAAGTAATCATTTAACACTGGCACACAAAAACACACAGACACACCCCAGTACTAGGAATCTATTAATACTTTGACAAGTTGCTGTATCCTGAGTGATTGTTAACTCACATCTACTGTATACTTGAAGCCACAACGTTTTTACTACTTGCATTTTTCATAAACTAGTAACATGAAAGTCTAGCACAACAATAATAACTGCCCAAACAGAAAGAACAGTGTCAATAGCCAGTATTTCTGTCACTCCCAAGTTGTCCTTATTATAGAACAAAGGTAAAAGGTTGCTTCAGTAATACTATTTTTCCTGTTTTGTGATCAGTTCTGAGGAGGACGAGGACTCACAGGTTCTGCTACCGATTTGTAAGGAAGGTTCCATGACAAAGCACCACTTTACTAGGCGATACTCTTGAACAGAAATCTCCCCTGGCCATTTTACCCTCTAAAAATCAAAAACCTGTGTGAATTCTAAATCACATTTTAATCAGTGATCAATCACCTTTCAAGGGTCAAAATTTAGATTGCATTGAAGAGTTCTATCAGAATGCCAAGATATATCACTGTAAATTCCTTACATCTCGCCGACTGTAAAACACTGGGAGCTCACAACCAAGTAACTGGTTAATAAAACTTGATCCCATCACTTTGCTTATCATGCACAAGCTAAAATGTAGGGCAAGATTTTACTGTACAGACAGAAAGTTTCACTATACATCTGTTCCCATCAACACCTCCTCACAGGAATAGCTTAGTAATCGTTTAATGGTATCAGGCGTGATTTATGGACCCTTTTAAATTCATTTGATCCCTCAGATACCACCTTTGGTAAAATCTGATCAACACAGTCAAAAAAAATTAGGGGAGGGAGGGTAGACTAGAGAAAGTTAAAGAATGGAAGTAAAAATTGTATTTTTTTTTTCCTTAAATCTTGAATACAGCCAAATAACATGGGACAGGTTTTTACTAAATCCATTTCTGCAAGGTGTAAGGTACCCTTAGACGTCTATAGCTTGCTTCTGAACCTTCAGTGTCACAGGCCTTGACACCTGCCGAACTTAGTAGGCAAGTTTATCTGAAACGGCTAGCTGTTATGTCTTGAAATCTTGTTCCAAGATTTGTTTTATGTTAAATAATATTTCATAATGACTATGTGAAAACCCTCATACATACCAGTCTTGAAAATCCACTTAACTGTTTGCTTTCTGGAACAACTGAAAAACCAAGTTGCTCACAGCTCTCCACAGTCTCCCACCACTGTGTAAGAGGCAGGTGAGTATTTTGGGTCTTCAGCTGGCCGTGACAAGCCAGTTTTGACAGACTGATAGATGCATTCACTAAGACAACACCCATGTCACAAATCTGATACCCTGAATCACCTACAGAAAAGCTTTCCACAGCAAAGTTTATCCAAGGGCCAGTGAGAAAACAAACTAAAAAAAAAAAAAAAAATATATATACATTAAGGCCCCTATGCTAGAAATAAACAGCATTTAAAATACTGAAGAAAATATAAACTATTGAACAATTTGGTATAGACCAAGAATGCAATGAAAGTACACATGATCTGGCTTCTTTGCTGACCATGCTTGGAAAGGACTGGTATTTTGCAACTTTAGTCCTGCAATTATCATAAACAAGAAATTTAAATATATTTTAAAAAGCAGGCATGTTTACTCTTCTGATGTAAACTACTCCTATGACATAAATGGTTGTGATCTAGTGCTAGTGGCTTTAATGCTATATTAAACATGCCAAGGTAGCAATATCTTTGGCAATGAGAGAATTGCAGAACTTAAGGATGAGATTATTAGATTTACTAACATCAGAAACACCTTTTTGCTTTGTGTGCAGTACATACATTTCATTCAAACATGTTTCGTTATATTTTCCACACCTCCTCCAGGATTATGAGTACAGGAAGTAGCCTGTACTGTTTGATTTTTATGATTTTACTCAAGAAGCTATTCTTGGTTCTCACTTTGTCTTCAAATTCATTTAAATTTGTAAGCCAAGTTAAACAAAAATTCTGGTTTGTGATCAAAGTTACAATGCTGAAGACTTAAAAATAGCTATTGGTTCATGATAATATAGGACAAGTCTAAATTCTTAGGTTAAAATACAGCCATAGGATAGAATTGTCTATTCCAAAATTAATTTTTCAAAATATAATTCTCTGAACATGTTATAGATTAAATATTGAGGAAAATTTCCCTGGAGCGAAAATTTCCCAAGAACACTAGTATTCTTCATTAAAGAAGTAAAACAAACCACACAGCATCTGGAGACAAAAAGGGGTAGACTTGTGGTCACCTTACTACAGAGTAGCTTTACCACCATTCAGATGCAGTTTCCCCCTTCATCTTGAAAAATAGGTTCATATTTACATACAGTATACACACAGTTGAGGCAATTGATTGTCAACACGTGACAAATGTATGTACCTACCCACACACAAGTAAACCTCACATGGTGAGAAAAAACCCTGTTCCAGTAAACTCCAGTATTCATAAGTAGTGCAAATAAATACTTTGTCAGAAAACATTTTTTTCCTCACTATTTTGATGTTGAACCAGATAATTAAAATTATGTTAAAGCTCGCAGGAGGATGTTGGAAATGTTGTAGGTAAGACCAACACACCTGCAAACTACAAATACTAGATCTAACGCTTACTGGCTGCAACATGATGTTCAGCATTACAGAATGAAGTATGCTGTAAAAAAACCTGTCCAAATTCACATCAGAAAGTGATAAAATAATTTCTTTGATGAAAGCAAAGAAATCTGCATTTAAAATGGACAATGACATACGAAGTCTACAAGTGAAAACTAAAAGGATAATACAGCAATTTAAACTGTCATCTTACAACATTCATTTTAATAGGTATTTTTACTTCATCACTTTACTGCCTGCAGGATGAAAAACTGGCTCATCATTCAACCAAAAAGCTGCTCACAATAAACTCCCCAAAAGGATAATCAAGTTGGAGTTAGCAATCTCAGCATTCTATATTTTCTTAAACTTAAAAAGCCCAACAAAAATGAGTTGCGAAATGACAGTATATGGTGATGCTGTAAAAATTGTATCAAGGAATAATTTATTTATCCCTACTTCCATGTATATATACATCAAAATATAGTACCCACACTTCCTCAACTACGAATAACATGTATGTGCCTGCATGTGCTCATACACAGGGAAAAATCGTAGTGTTCTGCTTTTTTACCTTCTTTTATAATGCTGCACTTGCACTGAAATACTGCAGAAACCTCAATCTAGTGCCTCATGTAGAGTACCAAACGTTCTAAACCAAGACACAGCAGAGTGAATTCAGGTTAGAGATTTAAGTCTCACAGATGTCACAAAATTTAAGTATGTTTTGTATGTTGTTTAGTACTTAGCACATATAATCAGAAAGCCAACAGATTATTCCCTCAACCCATACCCCAGACACTTCTAATTTTATGTCTGCCACAGTACTTTGAAGTGTATGGAACTTCGGCGTATGAAGTTTTGCTGCAGTCAACACACCTGGGGATAGTTTTGAGACACATGGAAAAGCAGATGATTGATACACAACTGAACATGATACACAGCACTGGCAAAGCCCCTTATTACAGCTGGTTTGCAGATATTAGTGATGACTTATTTTGTGAGATAGTTGTTGAATGGTGCTTGTCTGAAAAATGACAAAACAGGCTCCCATAACTGGAACATTGCACTAAAAGGGTAACTTTGAGAAGTTACAGATGTACCACATCAACCCATAGCAAAAAAAAAAAAAGTTTGGTTTTTTTTTAATAGGGATAAATTTGAACTCTTTAAAAAGTCTTACACGGGATAGGTATATATACACAAAACCGAACCAAAATACAATGGATAAATGGTAACAAAAGGCACATCATCCAAATGAGGACTGTAAAAATATCTTGAAAGGTAGTCTGACTAAATTTTAACCAATTCAAATTTCTGCACATACATTTTACTACCCTATCTGAAGTCACTGAGCTGTCTCACTTTCCTGAAATAGTTTAATGGTGTGGGACCTCCCCCTCCCCCAAGAATGTATTTAAAAAAAAAAAAAGTTGTAAAATTTGGCCTGATGACAAAGTGTTCTAAAACTTCTGGGGGAATGCTTGCAATGGCAAATGTGGGAAACAGAGAACCTTGCTAGTGAATAACTCTACTTTTTGAAATACTAACATAAATTCCTTAAAAAAGCAGCAGACACTCCTGACCTTTTCTTTCACAATGGTTTGAGAAAATTATTTGTTCCTTTTCAATTTACAGACTGCTTTTTAGTAGCATTTCCTTTGTGATGGTCTCTACAAAATACGAACTTCGTACTTTCAGCCACAACTTACATACTGTCTCCACTAGCAAAATTTTATGGAATAAAGAAGTTTAACCATATACAGCTTTTGACATTTTTACAGAAAACGCCACATAGCTTTATCTCAACTTTGCCTTAGTTCCATCTCCGTGTGACTGGTGGACCTTAACTTCAATTTAGAAACGGTAAAGTTTTTTTTCTCTGATGATGATGATTCTATTTACTCTTTAACTGAATTTCTACATCAGTCCAGATGCTGTTTAATTCACTTTATGAATGTAAGAAATGAAGACTAGGATATCAGAGTGACACATCAAACCAGAGAAAAAAAAAAAAGAAAATTAAAAAAAATTTTGAAATAAAGACATTCCAAAGAAAAAAATAAGACCACAAAACCCAAAACCAACTACCAGCAATGCAACAGCATGTAATTGTCCTGAATTTCTTAGACTATAATTCAAAGATAGCCTGCTATTTGTAACTGTTTATGTTTATCCTTCACAGTGACAGTGAAACCGAAGTGCCCACATAAAGATCGTAACTCTTTCCTGTGGGTTTACAACTTGTAAACTTTCAGGGTATCATACATGACTTAAGCATAGAGGATGAAGTTTTCCCTTTTCTCTCTAGCAATCCAAAGAGATAGAGATGGAGAGAGAATGCAAACATTCTCCTGTGTAACCAGAAATGTGCTTCTAAGCAGTGTTCTCCAAGGTAAGTACCAGCCATTGCCCATACACCCATCATATACATTCAAGGCTTGGCTCAATGGCATGAGTTCTGAATTTTCTAGGGTAGGGTAAATCCACTATAAATCAGTGTTAAAAAAGCTCATCTGATTATAAATACCAAGGCAATGAAGGGTGATCCTTCTGGGAAAAAAGGACTGTCAGTACCCCTTAGCACAAACGGTGCCTTAGAAAAGCATTTCACATTGAAGCTTCAGTGTTTCTAGCAAACTATTGTCTCTACGCCTGAGACGGCCCCTTAGGAGTATGGTCTGTCTGGACTGCAGAATTCTTCCAATGACCCCATGATTGAACTCAGGGACACCGAGAAAGCAGCTGAGAGGGGCAGTGGTGTCCAACAGCCATACCACCATAGAAAGCAGCCTGAGAAATACTCTTTACCCGAATACACCTTTCAATTCAGTGATCACCACCTCACAAGAACAACAACAACAAAAATGGAGCAGAGCTAGCCATTAGTTCCTGGGAAAGTAGCATTTCCCTCCCACTTACAAACCAAATTGCTTTAACAGCATGGTGTTACCTAAATTTTTGTCTATATGCAGAATGACCCTGTGTCCTGGAGGGGAAGACATGTAACATTACATATGGCTACAACGCCATCAGAAGTGCATTGTAACCTACATTATCTACTTACAATGCTCTCTCTGAGGGAAAACAACTTGTTAATATGCATGTCTCAGTTGCTGAACATCAAAAGCTTCTGGGATGAGAGACTGGGGGCAGGCAAGAAAAAACTACCCTCATTTTAATGAAAAAAGTGCTGTAGGCAGCCAGGAGCAGCAATGACAATCCCCTCCCCAGAACTGATTGCACAGACTCAGAGAGGTCCAAAGTCATACTAGAATCTCTGAGGCACTCCTGGTTCTGAGAAAAGTCATGATCCAGTAGTCTTTGCAGTACTGTAGACCGAGAAAACAAACCCGTTTCTTAACAAAGCCAAAGCATCATCTCATAGGGATCACATTCACCATTTCCGCCGGTGTCTCCAGTCTCACAGTGTTGAAATGGGACTGATCAGCCTACGATGGATTGCACATCACCCAAGGAGAAAGGAAGGCGTGGAAAAAGGCATACAGTACATTATATACTGCTTCACAACCATGTTTACAAGGGGGCGGGGGGAATGAAGGTGAGGGAAGAATTATTGCTGTTTCAGTAATACAGTATGATAGCTAAACCAAATCAAACAAGATCACAACAGTCAGTATTTTCACACTGCGGGATGACGGTTCATGTTTTGCCTAAGGATGAACTTGCCTGGGGATTAAGGGGAAAGAGGGAGTCCTAAGGAAGGGAGTCAAAGTTACACCTGGGATATCAGCTGCATATTGAAACTTGGAGATCGAGACTGCTTGGTTAGGGGAGCTCCTGGGGGAAGGAGATCTTTACCTTCCCCAGCTTGGCCTAGTCGGTCCTCCTGTAGGCTGATAGTTGAAAACCGATTGGTGTTGCCAGCTGCCAGATTGGTAACACCCTCTGTACCAGCTCCAACACTGGAGCCTGCTTGACTGCCATTCACATAGTCAAACGATTTACTGGAGGAAGCACTGGCGGTCCTGATCAGGCTCAAACTGTTGGCTTTTGGCACCACCTGCCCAGCAGGCAGACTGAGATGTTTCTTAGTAGGTGTCATCTCAATTATATCTGCACCAAGGTCAGTGGATTGGTGCACGTACTGCTTCCGAGCTACTGAATCGCGAGGGCTCTCATTGGATTTTGCTGCAGAAGAGGTTTCTTTATCCTTAGCAGAACGCCCACTTGCTGTTTTCTTTAAGCTGCCCTTCTGGGATACAGATGCTAGAGGTTTGGTCCCAACCGGCTGGCTGCTGAGGGAAGCTCCTGATGAAAATCCTTCATCAGCATCATTAAGGTTCACAGATTCCTGCCTTCCATTTACACCTTCAGCATCTATTAAGAAAAAAGAAACAACCAAAAAAATCCCAAACCAATCAGAACACACACAAAGCATTCAAGCCACATGAAGACAAAGACATGCACAGAATATCAAAACAAACATTTGCTAATCCACCTGGTTTCCACTCGCTTAAACATTTTTGATTCTCAGCCCATAATCTTCCTGTCATACTTAGCAAATAAAAGAATCTAACAATAAGTGCTCCCCAAGCTTGATTTGCCTTTCCTCTACATTACTTTGATCAGTCAGAAATACTCCCAAACTTTGTCTATTAACAAAAATAATTAGGCCCCATTTGATTAATTTGGTTTACTTCTGTCTGCAGATACGGGTGCCCATTCTCCTCCTACATGTGGTTAAAAAAAACCAAAACCCCAAACAAAAAAAAAAGCACCTTTCAGACCTTTTCTATCCTATTTTAAGGTAAGATCTAAGACTGTTCAGGATCTCTTCCAGCCAGAGTAAGTTCTGATGAGTGCTCGGTAAGCTTCAGAATTCGGTTACTTCCTAGGCCCGCAATCACAATGCTCCAACAGAGACAGCAGGCTACTTCTGTTGTGTGTAGCTGGCATTTCAAACAATGTGACTCTACTTTCTGTTGGAGATTAACCCAATTCCTAGCCCTCTGTTCTCCAGAGCTCAATCCTCCCTGCATTTCCAGCAATACTATCTAGGTGCTTCTACAATATTTGCTTTTATATCAGCATCTAGATTTTTCAGAGGAAAAAAACCCCTTGTAATAAGAGAAATTTAACCTCTGAAACACACCCTGTTGTAAAAAAGGCAACGTACTTTTGACTGGAATCTCAAAAGAGAAAAAAAAAAGCCTGACAAACTTCTTAAATCCTTGGTTTCAGGTCTGTAATATGATTAGGGCTGCACACAAAGACATTTTTTTTTTTTAGTCTTATTCCAGTCCTTTTTCAAAGCTCCAAGTACTCAGAAGAAGAGTTACTGTTTCAGTAGAAAACTGAACAGCATTCACATTTTAAAACTGAAAATGGAGCTTCAGTTTTTGCTCCATAGATCTCATTTCAGTGAGAAAAAGCCATAAATTTTAACGTTAGCAAAAAAGGCAACATTCAGGCTACAAAGATTTTGCTTTTCTTACAGAAGTTGCGGAACCTGATTATTTGTGAGAAGTTCGCAAAGGCTATGCATCTGTCAGCACCTAAAGCTACTGCACTGCTCTGCTAGCAGTTGGTTCAACACAGCCTGCCATCAAGCAAACAGGTTTAAATCTCTTTTGAGGAATAGGGAAAAAATGGCAGCAAGGATCTAATTGATTCTAATATCTGAGTGAAGCTCATCCTTTCCCACTGATTGTTAGCAGAGCACTAAGGAACCATTTTAGATTACCACAAGAACAGACACAAAGCTTTCAGTGTTGTTGCTGCCTCTGTGTAGCAGGAATACAGCCTGATTCAACTTCACATTTCTGAAGTGTAAAGCAAAAAAAATTTACAAGGAGGTTTTATTATTCTGGTATAAATTTACTTCTTTTCAGAAAACTTTGCCTTGGAATTACCATTACTGTGTATCAGCTTACTAAATATGTTTAGCCATTTCCAAATCAGACCATTCCCAGGCCTCTCTCAGAACAATGCAATTGAGACTATTCTGTATAAAGTTCTATTTGACTCATTAGCCTCCCAAAACCAGAAAGGCAGTATCGTTCATGTTACTGCAGTCTTCCTGCCTTGCTAAAGCTTTAGCCTTAGAAAAAGAAGCTTCTTAGGTTTCAAGGACTATTATTAAAATGAAGAGTGCTTTACTAGCTTTAACTTCCTGTAGCCATATTTACAATACATGTTACTTTCTTCCCCCTTTCCTGCCCACCCCGTTTGGTCAAACTAGGCCTTCATCCTCTCATTGAGACATAAATGTATTTCTTATTCACAAACCACCACATTGCCATTCCACTCCCCAACCTCCCCACACATAATCTAAAATGCTAATAAAAACATGACGTAACTGGAACATACTGAAAGTAAGACCACTTTTTCAATAAACCAACATTTATGTTTCTTTATATAATCATGCAAAGCTGGGTGAAAGCGTGTTTTGGTTACAAGCAGCAATAGCAGCAGCTGAAGTCCCCTCTCATGCCCTTCTTAGTGAAACGAAAGCTGTGTAACTTGCAAGAAGCTATTTCCAGACAACACTGCTAAGCTTTTTATCACTACAAGAACATTAGTCTTCAAAGTTTACGTTAAAACGTAGCTGAGTAACAGGATGCTAGAACAGACATTCCTATTCAGGGATAGTGAAGCAGAAGGGTCACGCTGAAAAAGTGGCATTTTATCCACAGAATTTGAAGACAAGACTGAGAGGGGTTGTTGCAAGTTTTTGAATGCTGCAACTATACAGAGGCCCAAGCAGCTCAGCAGTGCTCTAAAATGAAGAAGATAGAGAAGACAACATGCAAGAGAACTTCTGTCTCGTCAGATCCATACACTTATGGAAGTTCTCAGTGGGGCTGAAGTAATTCAGCAAGCATATATTCTTTTCCCAATACATTCTATTTTGCCCTCAGAAACAATCAAAAATGCTTGACTCCTCACATACTCTGGGAGGAAAAACAGGAGTCAGAGGGGTTTTTCCCCCCCCCAACAGACCAAAAAGACAATTAAAAAAGAAAATAAAAACTAAAACCTACTCCTCCCAAGCACTCTTCCAGAAGAGAAAGACAGTGCAACCTGTCATTTATGCCAGTACATAATTAATCCCATAGATGTAGATACAGCATTCTCCACTGACCCAAAATAGGGCACATAACCACAGCGGCTGCCACCCAGAAGCCAAATGCCTTGTAAGGCATTACTGAGTCATTCTGGAAATCTTCTGCCTTTTTCTACTTATTGAGTCAAGACACTGATCTGAAGAGGGGGGGTTTATACAGCTTTTTAAAGTGACTTTTATTCTGTTCACCCTTCCTATACCTGAAGGTTGAAAAGTCACTAGAAATGATCAGTCTCTCATTTTATTGCTTATTATCAAAATTATATCTATGGGAGGGAATTTGCTAGCTCAAACTTTCTGTGAAATCAGCATCAGTAAAATAATAGATCACTAAAAGGCACACAATTCTATGCTGATAATAGGCCAAACTCCATTCCTTGGCCTTCTCCCAGATGCTGTCAACTGGCAGAATTCAGTTTGCCCAAGCATGTTATTACACATTGCTAATGATACAGAAGTGAAGGGTATTCAGCCCACTTCTACTGAACCAAAGCATGTGGAATGAAGCCTTAGCTAAGAACATGCCAAATTATATAGATGTTTTGAAACAAAGTAAGACTAGAAGGCCACATCTTTATTGACTTCTTTCCCACTTCCTGCCTCTCCCAGAAGGTTCTCTGCAGCTGAGGACTTCTCCATATCCTTCAGGTCATGCACATGCAAAGTTTAGTAAAATGGAGTCAGACCAACTGACCAAGTGCATTTAGAAGACAGGACTCATTTACTGAGCATGCTCAAAACCACTATGCACCAAGGAGTAGATTATAAACCCACACTAAACATTTTCATGCAACTGCCTTCTACAGAAGCATGTCTTAATTACTGACTGAAAGCAACTATGATTAAGTGTAAGGATTCTGTGATAACACTACATTAAATCTCCAAATTCTCCAGATTATTGTTTCCAGAAGAACAAATCTGAAACCTAGGTAGCTCATATCCAAATGTGCAAATAAATCTAATTTATGATCAACTGATATTCTTACAGAGGCTGGAAATACCAAAGGAATGTTCAGATAGAAAAGGATACTTAGGAGAACATTTGAAAATACGTTTAGCTAAATTTACAAGAAATCAATTCTCATCTCTGAGAAAAAAAATCACGATTCAAATTCAGTACTCAAAAGCATGCGTCTTATGGAGTGAAGCTGAGAAAATTAATAGATGAACTTAAGCAAAAAAGACTTCTCCCACCTACTCTATCTACTATTCTTGGCTGCAGAGCCAAGTCCTACAGTATTTTTGTGGACAGCATGACTGAGAAAGAAAGAAGTAATTGTTTCTAAAGTTTTTAGAAACATGACAACCTGATTTCTTCTTGAAAACACAAGCACTTCTTTGGTACTTGTCTTTAGAACAGCCAGTTCATTCATTCAGATGAGTTGTAGATGTGCATATTGTTGTACATGCATGAATCTTCAATTAAAAGATGACTGGCAAATATAAACATTTGAGCAGTTATATATCTTAGATAGGCTTGACTTTTAATGGCAACAGGAAACTTCGTTCTTGGAAATTTAAAAACTGCAGACTAACAAGACACTATTTTAGCTAAGTTGTAGCCAAATCCACTTTCACTCTATACTGTCTACTTTTCGGGACTAGATCATGTTCAGCTGGTGCATTTTTCCTTCAGAATATTTAATTAAACATGCTCAGTAATAGAAAGTTTCCAAGCAATCCCAAAGCTCTTGGCTATCACCCCTGTCTTTTTTTAAATTATTGTGCCCTTTTTTTGCCATGCCAAGCAATCTTTCACCACACAGATGCAAGCCCCAGGCCAGCCCACGTGATAACAAAAGGTAGTACCTGACCTGATGTTAGGTATATAGGGGATGTGTGTATTGCAAAGAGAAGCTAATACACCCTGGGATAGCGGAAACACACACTAGAATGGAAAGAAGTTCTGCTTGGGGATAGGGAGCCAGGATCCTCCTCCAGCAACTGCCTCACTGACTTCTGCCTCCTCATCTCTGTCCTACCCTCTGTTGTGGCTGCTGCCAAGGTGGGCTCCGGGAAGCCATGCTCAGGGGTCCTGCGCATCAGCACCTCCCCCTCTTGCTCACGTTTGATCCCTAGGTCTGTGGAGCCGTGTTGGATCGGTGAGCCAGGTATGCTTGAGTCAGCCTCGTTTGAGAAGTCAAAGCCATCTGGGATTCAACATATAACATTTTAGTGCTTTTCTATTCCTTTCTTGGCATTCCAACCCAGGCAGGGAAAGTAGAAGCTTTATGTGGACATGGAACAAACACAAAACACTACCCGTGCTTAGTTAAAAGTTGTAAGAACACCCACAGAAAGGGACAGGTGGGCTGTACTGTAGACCAGACACTAGCAAATGAATATAATGGCAACTACAGTGAAGACAAGTATGAGCCAGAGTCTTGAAAACAGATGACAGCTACTTGTTGTCCTGGACATCCTGATTCAGCTGAAGACCAAAGGTCATCAAATCCTTTTGCACATGATTTAAAAAAAAAAAAAAAAAAAAGTATTGCAGGAAAATATGTAATTCTTGTTTTCAGACTCTTTTACCCTCTTTATTTTAGGTTATTCTACTTTTTACCTTCAGCCATTTATGCAGCTTTTTTTTAACCAATGTTTTATGCATGCAGCAACAAAGTTTTATAAGTATGCTGTAGTGATTTCAAAGCAGGCTTTTGCTACACCTATGCTAGGATGTCATTATATCAAGGTAAATATTACTACATATTTATTTTTCTTCTTCATACAGTCAAGCACACTTCCATACGACGTAAGTATTCACTGAAGAAAAAATAAGGACTAATTCTAAGCTATCCAAAGCGATTTTATGACATGTCCCCTCTTTAAATTGCACCATATGATGGCAGGAGCGTGATGTTCAGCTTTTGCCTCTCCCACTGCCTTCAGTAGCTTTAGGTAGCTGGAACCCTATCAACGTCTGGGTAATACCATTCATGCCCTGAGCTATTCATGATGGGAGACAGTTGAGTTTTAGTGTGGACTAAAGAAAGAACTCTAGTTCTAAGCCACACTCTACCTCTACAATTTTATTTTGTGTTATGGAAAAAAAGAGACATCAAACATTTTCCAGCTTTTCCATTTTCTCACCTACCTCATGGGTTATCACCAAATCAAAAACAAAACAAACACCCCAAATGTTCATGTTCATGCAGTGCTCTGAAGATGTAAAATACTATACATTGTTATGGAATACCGCTTTTGAGAAACAAACAAATGAACTCCCAACCAACTGTTCTGCAAACATTCAAACTCAGAAGCAGGATTACAATGATGATGATGAATACAGTATACTATGGTATTTGCTCTTGGCAGAAAAAGCTCACCTTCTCTCCTCCAGCGATGACGACGGATAGAAGCTGTTGTAATAGCAGTCCGAGAAATCCTCGGCACTGTTGGAGTAACTTCTACTTTCAGTACCTTCTGGCCTTCTTGTGAAGCATCAGGAGCATCAAAGGGTAGCGAGTTCTTCATGGCATTTGCAACCTAAGATAAAAGTAAAATGCTGCAGTGCTACAGTCCTTGATTGCACTAATGGCAACATTAGATCTCTTGCTGGATACAGCAAGTGAAGAAACCAAAGAATTGTTAATTATGCCAGATCCCATCCAGATGGATGGCCTCATCCCCAAGATTCACAGTTGATAACTACACTGAAAAGCTCATCACAAACCTACTCCCAAAAATACAGCTGAACTTTCTCTTTTGTTTTTTGAGGTAATTAATTTTGTTCCATGTTTGCTACCTGTACTGACAGAGGTAACAACCTACACAGGAAAGTGTCCATCTGAAAGAGACTGCAAAACGGAAAGCCAAATACCATTTATGCTTTATGACAAGACTGTCATAAAACGAAGTCACAGGACAAGTCAATACAACCAGCATACGGCCTCATGCATGGGGGAGACAGGGCCAGTTTCCACCCCACCTCCCCATAACCACAATCACCCCACTCCCAGAAAAACCCCCCAAACTAACCAAGGGGAATAGACTGCAGGTACTTGCAAGGTTTAAAAAAAGCCCTGCCTTAAACAACGATCATCAAATAATAAAAATGCATTAATCTTTATTAGACGTAATTTTTAATCATAATAGCCTATTATAAAGCCAGAAATCTTGTTTTGCAGCTTTGAGGAGAACAAATTACCTCTTCTGACCCTCATGTTTTAACTGCTTCTTTAAATTTCCCATAAAATGCCTTTGTGGGATTGAGATTTACTTTAAAAAAACCAACAACTTCCAGTTAATGTTTCCCAGTTTACAAATAAATTGTTCTAAAAGTGATCTTGTGTACCAGCTCTTGAAAAGTAAGCTGGGTCTCTATGGCATGTGCAGTATTCAACGACAACAAAAGTTGCTGCATACAAAATGTAGTTTAAAACTTTAAAAAAAACCCAAACCAACAAACCAAAAACCCAAACCAACAAACCAAGAGCCCACAACCAAAGTGAACACACCTTGGTTTTCCTAAATCTTACTGACTTTATACAACAACCAGCAGTAAAAATTTTAGACACATTTTAAGCTTAACATCACAACTTCATTCATAGACCTCATGTTTCACAGATATCTGACTTCTTCCATGCTCTTTACTCCCCCTCTAATGAAGACAGTAGATGAAATAGTAGGGTCAGAAACATCCAGACTTAAAATAAAATAACCAGGGAAAATGTAACTAGTTAATCTCTACAAAATCCTACCCTAGCAACAGTTCCCGCTATGATTTGGCCAGGCTATTTTTTCCACTACAGTTTACAAGAACCATTATGAAAAGCAACTTTATGTTGCCTCCTAATGGATTTACTTTTGCACCACCAAAAAAGTTTGATCTCTCAAGTTGCAAAGTCAGAGTTCACCATGTGACAAGACAGACACATTTCTTTAAATACATGTGGTCGGCGTGCCTTAAATCCATGTAGTCAACTTGTTAGCTCCAGGCAAAATCATGTAAACTCTATTTTAAGACACAGCCAAATTATTCAGTTGACCATTCTGTTAACTCAAATGAAATACAGACCTGCTTTAGAACACGCATCTTTGCAAGATACTCCACTTTTCTGACCATGCATACATACATTTTTCTTCCTTCTAGACCACGTTTCTTTTACTAAGAACAAGCATTTTCATTATTTGTATAAAGTCTTGTGGCTAGCTGATAGAGTAGTTATCAACTGTTTAGCACATGACTACAATTAGGCATTTTAGTGTTATGTTATAAATAACATTTTAATACGCTCCTCCCAAACTAATGACAGAATTAATGCACTTTTAAACCTCATCAACATTGTCTTCATATTCTGAGGCTGCCAGTGGCCTTGGAAATGTAAAACATAAAACAGATTCCTTGAACTCCCAAAGCCTACATATACAAAATCTGCTTGGCTAATTAAGTCATCTTTTGTTAGCACTCAAAAAAACACAAACCAGGAATAATCTACTAAACCCCTGGAACCGACCCTATTGGCAGAACTTTGTACTATGTGTCTTGTGAAGGTCTCAGATAATGTTTGACAAAAAGAACATCACAGTGCACATGTATGGCATAAAATCTCCATGAATTAAAAGTGTTTCTTTTAATTATAATGAAGTAGAAGGGACATTCCTACAAGTTATAACAGGCAAACCATTCAGCAACCGTGAGAAAGAATGAAACTGGTTCAAACAGTAAAGCCACAGATCACAGGATATTAATCAAATCAGAGTCTTCTCTACCTGGGGGCCTGGAATGGCTGCCATGTAGCTGATCCTGATCACCAGCTGCTTTTGTAATCCTTTAACTCCCCATTACACATCATCTCTACTGACATCCTGTCTTACTTGTAACCAGCAAAAAACATTACAGGCATCATCACAGAAATCCTCCTTAGCATTCTGCCTTTACCTTGTCCAACTTTGATTTGCTCTTTGCTAGCCAATTCTCTCAACCTTTTTCCATGCCATCCTCTCGAAATGGTACAAACTGCATTCACCCTATCCTTGACTCATTTCTGCCGCACTGAACCAAAGCAGATCAAGTGCAACAGTACATGATGGTTTGCCTTCCTATCTTCTACTCAGAGTTGCACGCTCTTTTGAATAGGTATCCTCAGTATACAGGACTAAAATCTAAAAATTAGTAGCAGAAAGCTTCTGCAACAGGACCCAAAAAGTGACAGAGCACTTCTGCTTGCTGAACCTTTTAACAGCTGGCCCTTTCTAACAGCACAAATTGTACTTCTGGGGGCTGAAGAGAACCATATGGAGATAAAGTCAATGCAACAGTGAAACTTCTAAATAATCTAAACAACCAGTTTGAATGAGTCACAGCCCTTCTCCGACAGAAAAAAATCCACAAACCTGCAATCCTTCGGGATGCAAAAGAAACTTGCTCCCTATGTGTAATCCAGCACTGAAAGGCAGGAAAACAAACAAAACAGCACAATTCAGACTTGGCAAGGCAAGTCTGCTGCTACCAGTGACAAAGGAGGGCTGGTTTCAGGCCAGACATCCACTCTTGCCTACCAGAAGGGAGCTCTAACAAAAAGAGCATCCAACAAAAGCAGTAAGTACGTCAATGAAATACACTAGATAAAGGTGCTGTCGCTGTAGGGACTTGCTGATACATGCTTCTTGTGTACCAGGCTAAGAATGTCTGTGCGCCTCTGCACTGAAAACAGGATTTCCATCTGAAACAAGCACAGAACTCATTGTGTTCAGGGGAAGAGACAGATTGTCTAGAACTGAGCTACTCACCAGGTCCAGGCCAGCTTGGAAGTAATACTGAGTCTTGGTTATTAGTTTCCCCCCCCTGTAGAAACTCCAAGTTTTCATGACTATGAAACCAATACCCAGTGTCCGTTAAGAGAGATACTTTACTTTTCCCAGTAGCAGCCTTGCCTTTCCCTTCCATTACCTCCTGCCCTTTCCAGTGCAGTCTCTGGGTAACAGCCCAAGAAGACTGCTTCTACCTTCTTTTTTTTTTTTTTTTTTTAAAAACTCCGCAGGCAATCTAAACCTATTTAAATACTAGCATAGATCTGCTATATTGTCAAAAATATTTCTCCAAGAGACATACCCAAACACAGGGACCGTGATGTTTCTCAATGTAATGATGACTGATGATATTCTCAAAATTATACCAATACCTTGAGTAGAGATATCTAAAAATAATCCTAACACGGGGGTTTGTCTGACTATTAAATGGACTTCAAAGAATTTGCTGCTACTGGGAAATCCTAGGCACAAGCTGAACTTGAAACTTATCTAGAATGCTTCACAGATGGTATTTTACTTGGTGCCAGTAGTTTTAAGTTTAAAATACAAAATTTTGTAATACTGCTAATTATTACACATCTGGAGAATTCCATTATGTGAAAGGACTCCAACCTTTAAAAAAATCAGATCACTTGAATATAATAGCATGATGCCAAGGACAAACAGGATATAAAATCAGGCAAAATGTGGGTCCTCTGCAGAAAGAAACGGGAGAGCTGGTTTCCCAAGATATGGAGAAGTCAGAGGTGCTCAATTCTTCACTGGCAAGGGAGCAAGCCATAGGCCCCTGACTCGCAGAAGGCAAGGGCATGGACTGGGAGAATGGAGAGCTGCCCATGGTTAGAGAGGATCAGGTTTGGCAACACCTGAGGAACCCACAAGTCCACCTGATGGAATACATCTGCTGGTCCTGAAAGAACTGGCGGTTGCAGTTGCAAAACCTCTATCTACCATATCTGAGAAGTCACGACGGTCTGGTGAAGTTCACGCTGAATGGAAAAGGGGAAACATAACCCCCATCTTTAAAAAAGAAAAAAGGAGGATGTGTGGAACTAGAGGCCACTCAGTCTCACCTCTGCGCCTGGCAAGATCATGGAACAGATCCTCCTGGAAACCATGCAAAGGCACATGGAAAATGAGGAAGTGATTGGTGACAGCCAGTATGGCTTCACCAAGGGCAGATGGTGCCTGATGAATACAGTGACCTTCTATGAAGGGGTCATAACCTCGGTGGATAGAGGACGGGCAACAGATGTCATCTACCTGGACCTGTGCAAAGCCTTTGATAGAGACATGGATTTGACAGACAGACTGCTCAATGGATAAAGAACTGACTGGATGGTCACACTCAGAGTGTGGTGGTCAATGGCTCAATGTCTGAGTGGAGACCAGTGATGAGCGGCAT
>NW_010263365.1:20176-28881 GCF_000690775.1 Eurypyga helias
TACAAGTACAGGCTGGGTGGAGAGTGGATAGAGAGCAGCCCTGAGGAGAAGGACTTGGAGGTACTGGTGGGTGAAAAGCTGAACATGAGCTGGCAGAGTGCACTGGCAGCCCAGAAAGCCAATTGTATCCTGGGCTGCATCCAGAGCAGTGTGGCCAGCAAGTTGAGGAAGAGGATTCTCCCCCTCTACTCTGCTCTTGTGAGACCCCACCTGGAGTATTGTGTGTAGTTGTGGAGCCCTCAACATAAGGAGGATATAGATCGGTTGGAGCAAGTCCAGAGGAGGCCACGAAGATGATCAGAGGGCTGGAGCACCTTCACCTGTGAAGAAAGGCTGAGACAGTTGGGCTTGTTAAGCCTGGAGAAGAGAAGGCTCCAGACAGACCTTATAGCACCTTCCAGTACCTGAAGGAGCCTACAAGGAAGCCAGAAGGTGACTTTTTACAAGGGCCTGTAGTGACCGAACAAGGGGTAAACTGAAAGCGGGGAGATTTAGATTAGATATCATGAAAAAATTCTTCACGGAGAGGGTGGTGAGGCACTGGGACAGGTTGCCAAGAGAAGCTAGATGAGGCTTTGAGCAACCTGGTCTAGTGAAAAGTGTCCCTGCCCATAGCAGAGGGGTGGAACTAGATGATTTTTAAGGTCCCTTCCAGCCCAAACTGTTCTATGGTTCTATGATCTTTTTATAAAACTGACCATTTCTTAAAGCTGCAGTAAAACAAGATAGGAAGCAAAGCAATTATCAGAGTATTAAGAAGAAACCCTCACAGATGAGCCTGAACACATATGAATGAAAAGCCTGACAACTGCGGAATGGGGAACAATTGGTGATGTCATGATGTCACTGACACCAGACAACGGAATGGAGAGGCAAAAGCAGCTTTGGAAAAAAACGAAAGACATTCTAGAAGAATCTTACATTTAAAAGCAATATCTAGGGACAAACTAATTAAATATTAACAATCAGGACTGAAAATTGTCATATCATCAATTGAATTAAATTCCAGATCCTCCTACACACCTTTTAAATGTAGTAGTTTGATAGGGTGGCCCAATTCAGCATGTTCAATATTTAATTTAAAACTTTCAATCTGATGCAGCGATGAGTCATTTCCAAAAGGAACCAACTATTATAATAATTCAATGGATACCAAGCATTCAAAATGCAGCAGTGTCAGAAAGCTGTAGATAAATTTTACAGCCAATATTAATTCATCATGAGAATAATTTTTATGTAATTTACTGCAGAAGTGAGGGATCTCAGATTGCTACATAAAAAGATTTTTCCCAATCCACTCCTTTCTGTTACGTAAAAAGCAGTGAAATTTTACTGTTGTTAGTTCAGAGCAGCACTAAAGACTTCTAGCCATAATTCTGATGCAGAAAGTGAGACAAGTCTGTTTACTTTATTCTCCTTAATTTTCCCTCTTACGTTGATCCTCATTCCTACATCTGCCAAAAAATAAAATCCCTCCATTCCTCCTTCCTCTCCGTCAACCTCCTCATCCTTCCCAAACATACACCTGTATCCATCCCAGTTTCACCACTTTCCCCATTTAATTTCTCTTTTTATGATCAGAACAAGTATAGTGATAACTGAAAAAGCCAAACAATCAGAACAACTCCATTCTATTGCTGCATCTCTAAAGAATGGTAAAGGTTAAGACCTGCATAACTTTCAGCAATCAAAATCTGACACTGACTCTGGAGATGAAGCTCCTTTTCACTTGCAGCTCTGTCCTGCTTTTGCTTTTTCTACCATGCTTTCAGTTAAACCACACAGCATATTCTACGCTCTACTGAGGGACCAGAAGAATAGAAAACACCATTGTTGCAACAAATGTCCTATGATATGCAGCCATTCGGTTAAGCTTCTTCAAATCACTCAACGGTACCTTATGCCAAAACAACATAAACATTTGGATCCAACTGTAACACATTAGAAAATCCTAGTGTTGGGCATCAATGAGTCCTAGGAGATCCCAACACACTAGCTTAATAGTCAATCAGAACAAGCACGGTATAAATAGCTATGTTGAAAGAAGGGAGTGCAGTAAATCGCCACAAATGCTTTCATTACCCATCCTTCAGAAACACTCCACACGCCTCTTAACCAAGTCCGTAAACTGCAATGGATTGTTTCTTACCAACAGAGGCTGTGAGTAGAGTTCAAGCTGTGCTCTGTAAATTATGTCCTCCAATACCTCCTGTCCAAGATCCCACTGGCCATTATATCTAAAAAGTAAAGGAAGATATTTATCTTTCATATCTTACAAACTCATCTTTTTTCTGCCCAAATCCAGCTCTTCACTTTATGTAGAAAGTTCATCAACTGTATGTACATTCCAGCCTCTTCACTACTTTTAAAAGTATAGACAATGCATTTTACTATTAATCTTGTTGCTATAATAAAAAGCTGCTCCTTGTCACCTCCAAGGGGTCAAGATGTAAGGGTTAATACAACTTAGCAAAACTCAATTTCTATCAGAAATGGATTTTTGCCACCTCCAAAATTATGGACATTCAAGAGGTCTGCATTTCATGGGGTTATCTTGGTATCCAAGCTCATTATCTTGGCGAACAGAAGGTATCAGGTGTTAGTGGAAACCTGCGAAAAGATGAAGCCTGAGGCCTAACTCTCTCCAGCACTTACTGCTGGGCCCTTCGTCACCTAATTCAGTGCTGACAAAGATATTTTCAAATTATTATGGCTGAGTGAGCAAGTAATGGGAAATAACCTGAGTCAAACTTTTGTTATGAGTTTAACTATTTTTTTAATAATAATAAACCAGTTAGCATTTATATTTTAATTCATGTAAACCCAGACAGCTCTCTTTACAAAAAAAGCAATACCATCCACTTACATGGCATAATAGACACCTGTAAGCAGCTGCACCATGAAGTCAGGATCTAACACCACTCTACCACAGTGTTCTTTCCAGCGTTTCTCATTCTGCCGTGGAAATCCACTCACACACAGCCTGAAAAAAACACTCCACTGTAACAAAATGTCAACGCCACAAAGACCACAAATGGCTTTACATCAGAGATTTTCCTTTATTTTAAAAACTTATTTTTTCAAAATATAAGTACACAACATAGAACACTTATGTTGCTGTCCCAATCATTAAAGCAGTTTTATCATAGTGCCTTGAGATGTGGCTTGCTACTAATCCAGTGTTATTCCCATACAGCCATTAGCTCCATCTGTTTCCTTCAAATAGATACTAGTAAGGTGTTCTCTAATGCTGCCACCAAGTAGGAGAACCCTCCCCAGAATTCAGTAACCAAAACCAACTTTCCTTAAAGGAAACATTTCAGTGGTCAGAAAGAGTAATAAGTCATCTCCCATCTAATGTGTGATGGCAGCATACAATCACCTTTTACCTAAAGCTGGCTAACACAAATACTGTATTCTTGAAAATTGCTCTCAGCTGCCTTCTAAAAAAAAAAATAAAATACTTCTTACCCTTGAAAAAGGGCCTGCTTTCCTACATGCTGCATAGGATTGAGTCTCCATATAAAACCAGAATAATTTATTTATAACTTTAATATCTGAATCTCCATCATAGCCACTATTATATCATAACTTCTGCATTGTTTCAAAAACAAAACATCCCTAACCTATAAAATATTGCTTCTGTTCTCTACCCAAAGAATGGATCTAATTTTCAAGTGCAGGAAAGTTCAACACATTTGGCGTAGTTAGTATAGTCACAACTCAAGTGAAGATGATGGAAGCATTCCAAGAATTAACCCACTCCCAACAGAAAACAGGCTATAATCTTAACTACGTATGTGCATTATTACAGAGCATAAGTTGCTGGAAGCTAGTTTGACCCTTCTTTACTACATAACTGAATTGCATGTAATGCTTTTCTTTCATGGCAGTATTGTGCTGAAGCCAGAAAGCTGAATCAAAAAACATTTAAAGATGTTCCTCTATTCGGGGGTAGCAGGAGAGAGAATTTATCTCAGTCAAAAATGCTGGTAAAAACAGGCATATGGGAATATCAGATATACTTGACATTTTTCATAACAAAAAGTAGGGATCTTTGCCAACCAGATGCTTCTAAGACTATTCAAGTAGACGGTTAGATAAAGGGCATGTGTAAGAGTTTTAGAAATCACAGTAGTGAATTCTCCAGAAAGTGGAATCTTAGTATCAAGGGAAAAAGAAAGGAAGAGGGGAAAAATAAAAAAAAGACAAACCATTAAAGCCCAGAACATTGGGTAAGCACTTCATATAAACCATCCTCATAACCAACACATTAATATGGAAGTAGAGACAACTGCTGATATTCTTCACAGGATTTAAGCTGACTATGCTGAAAAATATCTGACAGATATGTAAATCCAAAAAAATGTAAATGAGTCTGAGCAGCTTCAACTAATTTTCCACAAAAATTGTCTTTTTTTTCTTTTTCCAAATAACAGGACGTTACATAACTGGAACAGAAACACATGCAGTAGTAAGACATTCCATGTGTTTTATCTGTATGCAAACATAGCTTCAAATCTCCATTTCAGTTGCAGGACCGAACAAGAGTTACATATTTTAAGTTATTAAACACAACAAGTAAATCCATTCTTTTTTTTGCTGGATACATATTCAGGTGTCCTAGCTGCACCCTGCAAGACTATTTCAAAGGCAAGTGTCTCACCTGGAACCCATCCTACAAAGTGATTGGTAAGAAGAGGCAGGCATATAAACAATAGCAGAATTGTAGCACAGCATAAGAAAGCTCAGCACCTCAAACCTGCAAAAAGATAAGAGCAAAATCTTGCATGGTTTTAGTTTTTAATATTTCATCAGAACTTAACACAAGCATTCTACAACTCCATCTCAAAAAGTACACCACAGGGAAAAGTGTCAGAAGTGAACACATGAACCCCAAAAATATTCCTCCACTCTAATTCACAAACTTGAAACAGGCTATTAAAGGTTCAGTATAAACACTGAAAATTATTATTACTGAAAACCATTAGTATATGCAGGAACTATGGAAGAAATGGCATATGGCATAATAAAAGTTATAGAACTGCACAAGTCTGCAACACATTGAAAATTATCAGTTTCCCCAGAGCTGGCTTTAGACACAGGTAAAGCTGGTAGGCACTGTAACAGCAGGGCAATTTCTCTCATCCTTAGTTCTGTCTAGGCACTCAGCTCCATTCCTCTTTTCCTACGGACAAAGCAGTCATAGCCTCAGACCCAAAGCTGAATTCTGTGATACTTCCAGGAAAATTTGAGTTGACAGACATAAACCCAAAGATATTTCTGACAGACACAGAAATGACAGAGAAGTTACTGTCTTCTAAATTAACTAGTAGAACATACAAAGTTGGATCAAACAACAAAAATACTACACCTCAAGATTACAAAGACTGTTCTCCAGATTTATTTCCAAGCACAATGTTGAGAAAGAACTGAACACATAATGTATTTGGTCTTAATGTTTAAAGATTTATTCGAGGTGCTTCACTAGACAGACAACATTACAATACATCTACCTACCGGTTCTGTGCTGTGAAGGTTTCTCTTTGAGGATGAAGATCACTGTACACTACCCTGATGAGATCATGCTGACATAGAGCTCCTTCCGTTAAAGCCATGGATCCAATAGTAGAGGGCTAGAAGTAGGTGGTGGGAGGAGGAAGGAAGGAGGAGGGAGAAATCATGCCATAAGTAAAAGGTCCCCAAAGGCATTAACACTCCTAACCACCCAAGCCAAATATATACTTGTCTTGTGATCTGTAAAAATGAAGATTATTCCAGAATACAGTAAATCGAAAAACATTATCCAATTTCATTATTATAAACAGCTTCCACATTGACAAGCAACAGAGCAGGTGAGAGCAATTTTCAACTTTGATTCTTACATATCCATTTATAGTAGGTTTGTCCTAATTGCACAGACTTTTTCTAAAGGAACAGTGAAGAGAAAAACACAATTCCAAGTTCAAACTGTATTAGAAGAAGGACTTTTATACTAACATGTAAGATGCAAAAACCCACAGTTGCAACTACAACACAACTAGCCTTCATTCAAAATAGGCATAGTCAGTAGATATCTTCAAGACTGACATCCCTTTTCTTCTACTAATGCTACTGAATTCCATTAAACTAATTGCAAGCTACTGACACTGAAAACTTACTGCCACAAGATGCATCTAAAATGGCCTGTAGCATGAAATGGCTCCAGTTATCATTCCTCTAATAGATCCAATTCTAATTTAGCACAGAAGCTCTCTTACCTCATGATATATTGAGGGTTTAGATAATGAAGGGATGGTAAATGATAAAACTTTGTTGTTTCCATCTTTGTCAGCAATTTCCTGCATTAAAAACCAAAACAGCAGTAAGGTGATAGGACTTGGAATCATCTTCACCTCTTACTAGGCATTTAAGAAATAAGTTAGATATCCTGATCTGATAAGACTCAAACACCCTAAGGTCTCTGTGCATTTGCAGAATTACCAGCAAATTTACATACCTATTTAAAAAGTGGGAAAGACCTCTATCACAGACTGTTTTGCAGAATCAGTCAATTGCAACATTTAAACAGCATTGGCTCCTTGATCAGTGTGACTTCATTAAAAAAAAAAAAAAAAAAAACCCACCCCAAACCCCAAAACCAAAAAGAACAGAAAGCTCTTCTAGCCCACCTTTACATTTTAACATTCATCACAGAGGGCTGATGAGTCACTTGCTGACAATGGGCAGTACTTCATAATAAATGCAGCACAAAGAAAAGGTGAAATCAAGGGGACTGGCATGGTTTCTCCAGGCATTCAATCAGTAAGAGATACACAGAATGTTTTCTCAAAAGTTTTTCCACATTGGTCAGATTTTATAGTTGCTAGGCTACCTACATAAGCAAATCCAGCAGTTTTTAAAGCAAATACACTAAAAGCAATTACATAAGACGATACCAAAAGGGAGTCCAAAATCCTGCCTCTAAAACCTCAGATCAAAGCTTTCCTCGGCCATTCCCACTCATCTCACTTACCAAGTTGTAAATGCCAAGCAGCAATGCTTCAATGCAGCCATTACTCTGCCTATCCCTGCTGGCAGTAAGACGCAGATATACCCAGATCAACTCTGGCAAAAACTGCAGTGTGAATCTCTTAAGCCGAACTTCAGAACTACGATAAAGTTCAAAGAGCTGGTGGCAAACAGGCTCCAGGAGCTGTGGAAAGGCAAAAAGGCTAATAAATTACTGCTCGGCTTCTCTAGTAGGGGAGAATGACATAGCAAATACAGGGGCTATATCATATAGCCACTGCAGCCAATACACATGACATTCTTTGATGGCAAGCAAGCGAATAAACCGAAATTATATCTGCATCTTTTTAAGGAGATCTGTAAGGACAGAGCTGAGGGGCACTGGTAAGCATACTGGGAAATGTAGCCTTACTCCATCACTGCCACCTTGTGCTTTGAGAACATTATTCTCTAGGACTGCCAGTCTGAGATTTATTTTGTATACAGGTACTAATTTAAGGCATGTGACAGACATGTGTCTTGAACTATGGGCACCATAAAACTTTAATGGTGCAGTTTTAAGTTTATAAAAGTACAAAGGTTAAAGATTAGCTGTTAATAACAAGTCTATTAACAGAAATATGAATTAATTTTCTTACCTACAGCGCTTTAGTCTCAAACCTAAGTGTGCATTTGTTCATTACAATGCAAACTTGATTTTTCTGTCTTGAGGGGCCTTTCAGGTTTTGATACAAAAATCAGAAAAGGCCCTTACCAAGTCAATGTGATATAAGCACAAGAAAAACCCTGTGATTTTAAGAGTCTACAATGCCAAACCAACAGTTAAGATAATTAACAGTTCTGTGGATGCAACAGAGGGGAAAAAAAGAAAAAAACCCCACATGTCAAACTGTCTCACGCTTTCCCATGACTAATTAAGTTTTTAATATCAAAGTAAAAAATTAAAAAACCCAAAAATATTCCAAGAGGAATTTTGATAAGGTCTGTGACCAGTATCTAGTATTACATACTAAGAAATGGGATGATTTGACCTAGGGAAAACAAGTGATTCAACATCCAAAAAAAAAAAAAGATGGAGCCATTCATGTAACCTAAAGTTTCTATATTCATACAGAAGAGTTAGAGTCAGAAAATAGAGGCCAGAATCTCAAATAAGTCTTCTTTTTAACTGTACATGCTTTATGCAGCTCTCATATATATACAATATTGTTAAACAAAATTATACATATAAGCTTTTGGAGCAATAAACCTCCTACATTTGACCAACACAACAGCAGGTGTACTGGTAAGACAAAATTATTATTTTCTTTAGTGTATTTATCCCATTATTTCACACATATATAGCACTATACATTCAAAAGATGCCTAAGTATATTCTTTCTTAATTAATATTTACTTAGTAGAAACTCCTATCTAAAAGTGACACTAATTATTAAAACCATCAGTTACAGTAAGTGTTCAAACCCTTAGAGACAGAACCCTATCCTTGTTTTATGAAAGGCCTAACATGTTTCAGATGTTCAAATAAAAAAGTGGTTAATAAATAATTCAGAGATCACTGCAAAAATTCCTAGGTTTTCTTTATGAGCAAGAAGCTAGCATAAAGAAGAAGAAGAAATGTCTGGAAACAAACGCAAGCATAACTGCAAGGAGATAATGCTTGCAAGAAAAGCTAAACAAATATTATATTAAAT
>NW_010263366.1:0-4154 GCF_000690775.1 Eurypyga helias
ACGATGCGCCGGCCTTTAAGTAACGAATAACAACAAGAGTAAGAGATTGCCTTCATTTTCAACTCTTCCTAACCTGTGAGCTGCTCAGCCGATGTCATCGTTGCCGGGCTGCCTCTGTACCTCGACGGGATGCGTCCCGGGCCAGATTTCCTCCTGGCGTTAATTGCGCTCACAAGGGTAGACGTCAGCACCAGCAGCTGTTTGAAAAAGCAAATAAAAGTTACTTGGAAAAAAGGGAAGGCACAGTGTCCCTCTCTCCCCCGCCGCCCCGCTCTCACCGCCCCCAGCCCGGGCCCCGCAGCCCGGCCCTGCCTTGCCCATGGCTGCAGATAGCACGGTGGGCACCTGCCACGGCCCGTGGCTTCCGTTTTTCTCAGCACCAGGCCACACAGACAGGTAATAACTGAACTAGGTGGGTAACCCTTGCAAGGCAGTGTTTCCTCAATCTCCCCTGAAGTCCCTTTTGGCCTAGCAATATGGGAAAGATAATACAGTGATGCTCCAGCCCAACAGCCGGGACCCCATTACTGTGCACCGTGTGGCACGCAGAGCTCTGAGGGCCCCTTCATTCACCCGCTGAAATCTGTAGGAAAGCACTAGCTAAGGCTCCTGCTACCAACTAAAGACATTCCTATGGCTGGATTATTTTTTCCATCTGTAAAATGGGGGTATTACTATCCATAAATGAAAACAGTTTCATTCCTGTCTGTAAACTGCTGGATGATTAGAGGGAAAGCGCTAGAGGAAGGCTTTTTAACAAAGGAGTTTTTGGCAATTCCCCTCTTCAAGAGGCAGCATTTGGTACATGAAGCAAGAAAATACTAAAGTACATTTTTGACTCTCATGTGCAGCCTATCTGTCCTAACACCATCGCAGGGGTAGGGGATCATGGTCTAACTCTGGACCGCTCAGAGCAATTGGCTGAATGATCCAAAGGGATTTTTGACCTTTTCTGCTTCTTTTCCATTTTCTTCTCAGCTGCTTAATAGGGCTGAGCAGTCATATACCAGAATATATGACCGCAGCATGACTTCAGCTGAACTCAGGATGAATTTTGCAAGCGAAATACTATCAAGATCAGGCCAAAAAAAGTGTAGAGAGAACATTAGTGTTTCAGCAAGACAGCATACTGTAGTTCTGTAGCATAAGGTGAGCTTGTGTTCAGCACACTGAATTACTTTTGTCTTAACCTGGATGCGTTGCTAAAGGCAACCATTTTTCTTAAGTCAAGGTATGCATGTCTGAATGACTGAATCAACCTGGCAGAGAGTCTAAGATCTTGTAGATGTATTTAAATCTCTGTAATTTCACACCTCTTTTTCCTAGGCATGTGTAGGGGGCTCTCTTCTACAAAATTCTGTTGTCAGAACTGTATTTGCTCTCCCTGCAGGATGGGTCGCAGATGAGCCTCAGGATGCTCAGCTCTTTCTAGGTGACGAGTGTGGTGAGCATGCAGCGTGCCTATGTTGCCTCCTCCTCAGATGGAATCCTCTGATACTACATCAGCCTGAGTATTGTCTACTGTAATGAGGATGCCACAAGAAATTTCCATTTTGTAATTTAAACACATTTTCATGTGATTTTGCAGCCTGAGTGCAGAAGCGTTTTCATCTGCAGAAATAAAGGAACATTTGCATATAAACGTGAGAACTGAGAATGGGGAGTGTGTGCAGGAGTGGGATTTCTGCTCTCTTCTGCTTCCTTTACTCTGCCAAATTTGAAGCATGCATTTTTGAAGCCAAGATCATGGACGAAATGCTCTACATCTACACTACATTTTACTATGACTAAATTGTTTAAAGTTACTACTGATCTATGGTAGTTTAATTATAGATTTTCATGGACTTATTCCAGATGAGGCCTAGATAAAGCAGCAAAATTTTGTCATAGGACTTGATTTGTTATAAAAAGTGTCATGAATATAATGACACTGAATAAATAATTTACAGCATCACGTGTCTGGTCTTATTTATAGAGCATAAATTGAGAACAATTTTTCTAATTTTAAAAAGCTAGTGTGAGCATACAGATGAGAATATACCATACTGTAAGAACATGAAATATATTGAAAATAAGATAGATAGAAAGTGAGAAATGGAGGCACTGTAAAAGAAATGCTTATATAAGGTTTAGCTTAGTAATGACTGTGATTAGAATAGTGCAGATCTGAGGAGTCCAGATCTAAGACTTATTCTAGTATGCATTAGATCATGCTGCCAATCCTTACAGCTCTTAACAACTTGGATATTCTGAAAAATCCAGTAGCGGACACTATTTCTTACTGAATTTTAATGTAAGATTGTGTGCACTTTGAGAGACCTAGATAAAGTAGTAATAAAACAAGTAGTTCTAAAATATACTATCTCTGATGAGCAATTCGGATAAAGAGCACAATAGTCAAAGCAGTGGTTGAAGGAGGGAATCTTTTCTCTGTTCTCAACAAATGATAAGACAACAACAAATTGTGAAAATGGAAGAATACAAAAGGTGGAAAGAACAGAACAGGATTGGTCTAGATATTGGAATTAAAATTACAGCGCACAGAGAGATACGCAGATTTGTAACAAAACCATTTTAACCTTATACATAGAATAGAATGACTATCTGCCATCTGGAACTCAGGGAATCCAATGAAGGTTGGAGGTGTAAACAACACACACAGGATTATCAACATCTGTTTTCAGTGCATGCTGGTGTATATATGAGTCCTTGAGGGATAAGGTAGAGAAAATAATAGGAATTAATAAAACCTGATGATATAAAAAGCATCACATCATTGTATTTGTTTAGAGACAATGTGGACTTACATATGCTGAAAATAAATAATGCATACAAGTTATCAAGTCTGTTTTCCATTAATCTCTTTTTCTAGCTCATATAAATCCTGTAACAGAACAGCATTTCTAGGAGATGTAACACTTTGGAAGGTTTGGCATATGATACTCTTCCTATTCTTCTCCCCAGACGAGCTGATGGATAAAAAATTAGTAAGTTTTGAAACTTCCAGTAGTATCTCATACTAGCCCGCTCTGTCTCTATCTCCTGTTCCACTGCTGAAAGTAAAAGACTCCAGGATGAATATCCAGTATAAGTAAATTGAGAAATCTGAGCATAAACCATTACAAAATATGATAAAAGTTAAGGTCTGCTCCTTTGACATTCTATATGAACATAAATGAATGATTAAAATGTGCTTATCGGTGTTAAAAAAAGGTCCTGTTAATATTTGGCCTTGATACCAAAAGGCTTTCCATTTTCAAAGTGCCCACAAAACTATTGAAAGTGTTTTGCACAAACCAACTTAAAAAGATTATTTGACCGGGACCAATATCTTGTTGCTAGGAAGGGAACAATGATGACATTGATTATTTCCACAGTTAAGAATCCACGATGTAATTGATTTTTATCTGACTCATTTAGTGTGGGCAGGCTCCATTTGTTCAAGAAACCTGTAATATATTCCTTGAATCACTGTAACTATGAGAGACATAAAAGTTGATGTAATGAGTTAAACACACTATTTAACTCAATTTGTTTTGCACACTGAATTCCCATTTCTGACACAGATACAGGTTCTATGTAGAACTGCTGGTTGTTTTTTAAGATGTCTTATTCATTTTGTGTGCTGCCAAATAGTCAGGAGTTCTACTTTATTCAGGGGGTGCCTCTGATCTTGGATTTCCCTACCCTGAGATTTCATTTTCAGGTACACTGAGTACTTGCACCTTTCATTGAGTAATTGAGACCTGGGTTGCCAGCAAGTTCAAAAGTCATAAGCAGTAGTGACTCCAGTGAATGAGAGAGCTAGACTAGAAGCACTTCTTTGATCTGGTGTATAATTTTTGACACATTAGGTGTCTGCTCCTGAAGAGCCATAGATGTTTGGGTGTTGAGTTTGTATTGAAATTGCTAGACACCAAAAAAAAAGTGCCTAGGAGTCCAGCAGGGGTAGAGCTAGATGAAAAAATCAGGGCTTTAATTGAAGTACCCACTTCCAAATTATGCAGAAAATTTGGATTGACTGCCACCTCATCCTGAACTAACAACTTTCTGACTTAAATGTTCTCTATACATGTTGAGTTCTGTGTAGGTGCATATCTAGAATTATCCCTGTCAGAACTGGACAGCATTTACCTACTATCTAAAGTTTATGA
>NW_010263366.1:4166-12775 GCF_000690775.1 Eurypyga helias
AAGACCTGTCCAGTCACAAAAGGAAGGGAATTAGGCATATAAATAGGTTCAAAGAAACTATTCAGCATATATATGCACATATATGTGCATGTGTTTTTAGAGTACTACAGGCTTCAGGTATATATACTATTGGACTTGGTCTAAAAAAATTCTAGATTTAAGAGTTTTTAATTCACATCTATATCTAAAATTTGAACTTACTGGACTTTTATTTTTAAGCAGATTTTTCATTAATGTACAAGGAAAAGCAGCAATCTGGCAGAAGAAGCAGTATTTAGTTCATGCATCTGTATGCATGACTCTCAGATTCCTTTCTCCTTCTTTGCTGATAAATGATATTTTATTAGAAAAAAATAAAAACGCAGATGATCATTAACCACAGTTGCTATTTCTGCCAAAAAAAAGAAAAATCAAAGAAGCAGCAATCCTTCAAGTATTAAAATTCAATAAACAATCAGAGCTTTTAGATGTTTTATCAAGTAGGCATATGACAAGGACATTCTTGTTTTACAGTTACATTGGTTAAGCCAACATGCATTGCAAATGTACTGGGCAAATACCTTTGTTTCCTTGCTCAAAGCAGAAAATTATTTTTCAGACTGGAAAAACTCATTTTTCTATTACAGGTGACAGGCAGACAATTTGTATTTTTTGAAAAAAAATGACACTTTTTCTTCTTTGTATAAAGAGAATTCCTCCTCTTTCATAAAAGGGAAAATATTTTTTGGCACCTAAATTTTAGCAGGCAGGCTCTTTGCAGCTCACTTGTTTAACAAATACATTTTTGAGAAGCACATGTACATCTCCATTCTGATAGGATATAATTGGCCATAAATAACATCAGATTACTCCAAGGAAAAAAATAGTCTTAGTGATTACAAAAGAACTGTGAAAGAGGAACCATTGTCATACCACTTTGCAGAGTAGTAGCTTCTGCTACAACGTGACCTTTGACACCACAGAACTGTCCTCTGTGTAAGTGGAAAATGTAGCTAGGCATCAAATCAGGCAAGTAAACCTCCTTGTTGATTGGCCTTCATGGGTCCCAGACTACCACTACTCTCCCCTCAAAATACAGCCTTACCAGTAGATTGCATCAACAGTTGAGAGAATCTTGCTGCCTTAGAGAATGATTTACCTAAAAGTCCCCTAAAACCTTTACAGAACTCTTCTACACATTAGTATTCACTCATGTTGTGTGTCAATTTTTGGATGTGAAATGGAGCTTAAAATTGACTTTATCATATGTGATGTCACTCATATAGCAGCCACTGAACTTCCTGATAAAGGATGAGTATGAAGGATGCATCTATTTTGCCACAGATTTCTATAAAACAAAATGTTTTTCAGTAATTAAAGCTGGAGATGAACAAAGAAGGTACTCCAGGAAAACCACAGATTCATTTGAGCATAAATGACCCATTTTTGTTTGGTGTTTTTTTTTTTTTTCCCCCACTCAACTAATGACTGAAGAAAATTAGTTCAGAGACTGATGAAGGATGCTGAATAGGTAATTAATCTTATTACAAACCTCTTAGCTCAATTTGTAGGAAATATGATTT
The DNA here is from genome assembly GCF_000690775.1 of Eurypyga helias. Lineage (NCBI taxonomy): Eukaryota > Metazoa > Chordata > Aves > Eurypygiformes > Eurypygidae > Eurypyga > Eurypyga helias. The sequence goes on from NW_010263366.1 coordinate 5,729, forward strand.
GAAAATTAAATGGTACTTGATTTTTAAGCTTTCAGTGTGGACTGTCTTTCAGCTGTGTCTAGCACTTTAGTTACTCAGAATTTCAAGGACCTTTCCTTTTCCATTAATGATAGTATTAGATAACCAGAAGGACCCATTTTTCAACAGTATTATCTCAGCAATAAATTCTATTTTCCACTTCTCTCAGGTCCCTCTTCTAAGATCTGTAGGTGTTTTACAGATGTTGAGTAAAAAGTGATAAAGATCAAATCTGGACATAGGTAGAGGCACACAGAGGCTGATTTATGAGTGAAGACATAACATGCACCACAAAGCTTCTACTTTCAAAATTAATAATAGATGAGGACAAGACTGCATGTCCTACAAGGTAAAAGTAATCCACCTGTTTTGTACTAGCACTTCACTTCAACTACCCTCCTCCTCTACTGTGTTTGCAATGAATTTTTCCAGATTTCTTCCAGTTGTACTTACTCACAACAACTAAGTCAATGACAGCAAACACTGTGTGTTTTCCCATAGCAGTGTTCTTTTAATTTTTTAACCCTCCAATATTTTTCAAATCCCTGTTACAAATGTAACAGAGTACAATGTCCAAATATTAAAAAAGCAAACTTTAATTGACAACCAAAGAGTGGCTTTCCTGCTCTTCGAATTTCTTCTGTTTTTAAAACAATGGAGAACTAAAAATATACCTGTGGAAATATTGCTTCGTCTCATCGATACATTCCTACATTTTCTGAAGGATGATCACAATAAAGATATGTCCCTGTACAGCAGGCAAAATAAAGAGATTAACTAAAATGCCTCTTCTCCAGATGACTTGGAACCATTAAAGATAATTTTGATGTTTGCCAGTGGGTTGCAGGCATATGCAGTACAGAATGAGAAAAATGCTACATTCAGTGCTTAGCAAATTTACTCAGTGGCAAATTTACTCAGTGACCTTGAAAAATTAACTGTTCTATCCCTTTTTGCTTCAGACACTCTAGCTTTAAAATCAGATAAAACTAAGATCCTGCTACTATGAAGCCTAGTCACATTCGTTCAACAAGCATGGTGGAGTCATTGAATGCTGTTGTTAAAGACTGTCTGAGAGTGGGAAAATTACATAATGCCAATCCAAAGTCGTCGAGAGACTGAAGGCCGTTTGTCTATCGGGATGCACTCATCAAGCAGAGGTGCAACGAACTATGTTTAACCATGGCATGCTGATGACACCCATTTCACAATGGACAGTCTGGCTACAAACCAGTCTTGAATTTATGCGATCGTCTTACTTTTTAGACTAAGCTACTGGAATGAACGATAATACAGGAACATCCTAAAAATAGTGAAACACGATTAACATTTTTGTTGAACACAGTGGGATGGATTCATCAACCATAAAAATTTTTTTGAATAATTAACTGTGCTGAATTTTTCATTAAAAAAGCACAACATTCATACAGTGTAATTATTACAGTGTGAAACACGTTTGAATTAGAACAAGATAACTTTGTCATTGGGTAGGTAAATTCATAGTGTCAGGAAATGTTCTCCTCCCTAGGTTCTAGGAATTATGTGCCTAACATTCTCTTGCAGCACACAGTACAAGCTACTATTAATAATATATCTATAGCTGAACATAAGGTATGGAGGGAGTATTTAAAATGTTTAATTATTCAAATGAAGGAATTAATTGACTGTGCCTTTTTGCAGTTCCACAATATTTCTAAACATTAGAAGAGCTCAGCATGCTAGGAAGAATATTGTAGGTGCCTAGGAGGAAATAAAAACTAAAAGAAGCAGAAACTTTCTTAATAACTGAATCTATGGCATATACTCTGTGTACGCTGTCATTTGAAAGGACATGCATAAATCAGAAACATGACACATTCCTATGTATTTGGGCTCCTGAATGGAAAGAAATCAGATAAGAAAAATATGAGCTTCTCATTCCTAGCGGAGTGTAGGCTGGTGGTGTTTGCACACTAACAACCTAGCCAAGGCTCTCACAGAAATAGCAAGACAGCTGATTGGTGTTGGTATTTATCAATTATCTTTAATATTAAGTAAGCATAAATTTACTGTCTTTTAAGTAAAATGGTAGCACATGTGAATTCATAGTAAGATGGGTGGTTATGCATGTGTCTCTGCCCTATAAATCCTTTCTATGTTAGAATCTTGGCATGAATGGAAGAAATCTTTTCAGAGAAAAGGTGTATCACATACAACTGCTTATACATGCACTACAAGACTTTGATCTTCGGTGTTTAGGCTTAGACTTTCAAGGGGTGTCTCCTTACTCCCATTTCATGATGAATTCCATAACTCAAAATGTTTTCAGAGAATGCAGTGACCTTTTGAGTTGCAGACGCCATAGGAATTATATTGTACTCCAGTGAAAACCTTGAAGAAAGGCCTTGAATGTGAACAAGTAATCACTGATTGGAGAGCCAGTGGAGTATATCTAGTGTTGGTGTAGTAGTCATACTTGTCCTACCACTTCAGTGTTGACGGGCAAAGTGAAGTCCAAATGGTCCACATTTAGCCTTTCCATAAGCAAGATGATATTCTGCTCACCAAATAACCTCCTCTTCTTTTTCCTGTCCTTCCTCATATTAATTTGAAGTAACTTCTTAATCTCTTATTAAGGGTTTCTGCTAAGTAAACAAACCAAAAACAACAGAAAGAAACCAGAGACACGTTCTCCTTATGCTGAGAAGATGAAAGTAGGATTCAGAGTCCAGATTCTTGAATTGGTTAGGAAGAGGCACCTGCTTGCTATCTTCTGCACCCATAGAAGAGCACTGGGTGAGACAGACCCCTGTGGTCAGCACTAGATTGTTGATTGCCACGTTTTCAACTCAGTAATAAGACTTTTTAAGTTTGTCTTTCTGAGGCACCTAACTCTGTATATCCTATCAAGAGCTTATGTATCAGTCTGCATTTGAGATTCTTTTCTGAAGGACAGGAATTATGGAAAAATATTTTAAAGTCAAGCATTTGGAAGAGAGTAACTGGCTTTGTGAAAAAAGCACATCTAAGTGTATGAGAGAGATATATATATACAAAATATGTATATAAGATTTAAAGAGTGTGATCGTTGAATCTGATTCAGTGGGTGAAGATCTTGATGTACTATGCCTATTTGACATATAAAATGTAATGTAGTACTGTATCAACAAGCTGCACTTCAGTGCAATATTTATTTCTGAATATAACAAATTTCTTTTATTCCTGATTCCAAAATGATAATACCTTTTTACCTTCATCACTACTCAAGGAATTCTAACCTAGTCTCATCTGCCACCATATTGTTTGATTATTTCTGTGTAAAGCATTAGAGAATTCTGAATTGGTGAGAATTTGCTAGTGTCAAACTTCTGGCAAAATAACATCCATTTTTATACTTCCAAGCTTACCTAGATGGAGATTATCGCATTCCTTGCTGGAACAGGCTGATGGGAAAGCAACTATTCTGTTTGCCTCTCTAGAAATCTTCAAGACTAAATTGGCTCAAGAGAAGGTCAAACAACTGGAAATAAGATTGATTTACATATCTATTTTCAGGCAAGCTATAGACAAAGATTAAATATTGTTAAATGTAAAATGTATAGCCATACAAACAAGTTAGTTATGCAAGCGAGCGTATTATCATTCATCTAGCAAGAAGGAGGGTGAATCTGTGCAGAGAATCAGCATAAAGGCTGTGTATAACCTTTGTCCACCCTAAGTCTTTTTTGAGAATTTATTTGGGACTGAACTGACTGTATAAAGCTAAATCTCTTTCCATGTGCAGGTTTTGTAAGCCAGCATTGCTAAACTGTAGTAGGGATCCTCCCCCTCTGCATTTTAAGGCATTGAGAGAACTGTACATGGTCTGTTCATGCACCTGACATGCTACAATACTTGAAGTCTGTCTACCATAAATAAGGATGGGAAGCTTGTCTAGGAACAGGCTGGGAAGCCCTGACCTGAAGAAGCATCTGTTACCTTGCTGTCAGCCAGAAATGATGATATTGTAAACAGACTGGTACTAGAATTTCCTGTCTTTCCTCTTGGCTTCCAAAGCCAGAAGAAATCTGTGTAGTTCTGGTGTTGCACTCTATTTTTCCCCTTCAGCTCCTCATTGGGCAAACAGGCACCCTTTGTCTAATAAAAAGAGTGATCAATTTTTTACTAGCAACCAGCAGAGAATACTTGCTTTTAAGGCTTCTGCCAGGTTTGCTTAATTTGACTCTTTGGATGAAAAAAGTTATCATAAGGCTATGCTAGTAGTCTCAAAGCTCTGATTTTCACACTTCAGCACTAATTTCCTTCTGGATAAACTTTGGTTAACCAGATTTCTGCAACTCAGGCAAATAAAGAGTGAAATTAATTCTGGCTGAAGGAGTCCCGGTCTCATTTAGATCCATTATAATTTAATCTACTAATATTCTCCCAGTACTTAGTACTTCATCCAACTTTTGAAGTATAATTGTTTTGGAAGCATCCAGGTATGTACACAGATAAAGTATTTCAGTAGCTAAAATCAATTCAAAATTAATTTCTCAATGAAAAATATTTTATGCTTAACTCCTAATATACTGAATAACAGATTTATAAACTGTGGAGACTGGCATCTGGTTTCCTGCAGCAGTTCTTTCACTTACTTTTGAGAATACTTTGTTTTACTTCTGCAGGTGAAAGATTAGCACTTTGTCCATACCCAAGGACATGCTAGCAAGGACACAAAGTAGTGTACGATGCAGTGGCATTCTTGAACAATGCAGCTGTTAAGAATTTGGAAATTTAGAATAGCAGAGCTTACTATTTGAAACTCAGACTTGAGAAGGGTTTTGTGAACCAATGAGACTGCAATTATTTTTCACACTTTTCCTTTGTTGAAGAAAAGACAATTGCAATATTTCTGGGTTCTTACATCGCCTAGTCTAGCAAGTATTTATCTCATCTTCTAGATTAAAAAAAAAAAAATCCAAGACCTCTCATGCTTGTCTAAATCCTATGTAAATAGAAAAAATGCAAGGTGGAAGTTAATTTAGAGGACTTTCTGTTTGAGCTTCTGAATGATAAATCTCACCTGAACAAAGATAATAATACTATTCTGGGTAAAACTTGCTTAAGATGACTGAGCAGACAGATGGGTACATAAACTGTGGGTTTTTTTTTTTCCTAAAAAGGAGAACTCACATTTATTTATCTATTTATTTAGTTATTTATTTATCAGCTAGTGTTTTAGAAGAGTTTTTTATCAAGAGAATAAAATACCATATGGATGTAATTTCTGGGGAAAAAAAAAAGTGCCCCTCATACAGCCTAGACTAAATTGAATTGAAGAGAGCATTTTGCGGTTTCTTCAAGTAAATTCGTAAAGACCAACAAGACGCAACAGATTTTTAGGACAAAATCACAAACTTGTTGTGGTGAGCACCATGATGTGTGGGGGAGGAGGGAGAAGTGCCAGCTGGATCTATCATCTCTCTTGGCACTTATACTGTGTTCATCACCATGGTATCAGAACACCTTTACAAGAGTAATTGCAGTATGCAAGGATCTCTAGTTTCTCCACACGTCCTAAGAGGGATGGCTTTGTTATTCTCATTATTATTATTGTGGAACAGGTAGGTGAAAATAAAGGATTTTACATTTTATTCTTAAGGAGCTGAGGTTTGTAATTGTTCAGTATCATCAGGGAATGAATTCCACAGCTGTATGTCAGCTGCCAAGAAAGCTTTATCTGTTCACTGTATAGAGATGACTCTTCACTTGTCCCAGAGGAATGCAACTGTAGTGAAAGGTCATGAAGTCAGCGAGAAGTTGCCTTCATCCTCTTACACTGTCAGGGCACAGAAAAGTTGCTTAGGATGCAGGGAGGCAGGAAGGTAGAAACAAGGATTGTTGAATACACTGCTGATTTTTACTGGCTTCTCTACTAGTGCGGGCAGCTTCCCCCAGCATATGTGCTAGAGAGCTGTCCTTATCACTCTGCCAGCAGACCATGGCTCCCTTGGGCTTCAATGTGCTGATGGTCAAAGAGACCAGAGCTCTGTTTGAATACATTTTGAGCAATATATAGCTATCTGCACTGGAGCTTAAAGGTGCACTGTATGCAAAAATATTATTCCCTAAATATTTCTACATTCTCTCATATAATAGGCATCAGAAGGTGGCCCTTATCTTTGTTATTTTTGACTTCAACTTTTTCTGTATGTTCTGTCCATGTCCTTTAACGTTAGATTTTTGGGTTACTTTCATTATGAATAACACTAACATTATAAAATGACCCCATTGGAACAAATGGAACTTTATGTCCGATAGAGAACATCTCAATGAGAATAAACTTATTAAGTATTGATCCTTAGAGTGGAATCTTCACTCCACTGAATTTAATGGTAATATTCCTGTTAACACTAATGAGTCAAGGCTCTGTCCTTTGCATACAGCTGCCAATAAGTAATTAATGATAACCAGACAGAACTAATACTAAAAAAACCCTTTGCAATCAGAGGAAAAGACTGAAAACTGGACCCAGGTTCAGGCTTTGCATGGAGGATCTATTTCTGATCTTGCTGTGCAAGTTAGTTTTTTTTTAACTTGAGCTAAACATTATGACAGAAACAAGTGAGATAATTGGGTATTATGAGATATCTGCTCTTTTTCACTTATGGTCATTTTATGTGTTGAAATACTTGAATTGTTTATGTAGGAAAGCGATCCTATTGTTCGGCCATCTAAATCAGCTGTTTCTTCATCATATTATCAAGGCTCACTTCAACTGTTATAGCTTACATAGAAATGTCATGCAATTGCCTTTTAAATTTTGTTATTTTTTCTTTTTAAAGAAGAACAATCACTATATTCACAGGGAAAATTTGTTAAACTGAAAAATCGTATTTAAGACTTCAAGGTGTATATAAATTACAAAATTGACTTTAAAGAGGCCAGGTTTCTGTCAGGTGTGTGGGAGTGAATGACAGACTAATTCCCACACACATACAAGAAAATTGTGAGTTGTCCTTTTACCAAGTGTTCAGTTACAACTGGCCCTATATATATATATATATT
>NW_010263366.1:12806-19156 GCF_000690775.1 Eurypyga helias
AGAAGTTTTCCTTTTGCAGCTTCTTTACATTTTACTCCAATGTTACTTGCCTACATAAATATACAGATCAAAGAATCCGTTCTGAAAACTGTCCTCTCAGGTGCCAGCATTTTGTATTACAAATGTGTTTAACCTTATTGTACTCTGCAATCATGTCCTATATATGTATTAGGGAACACATATCCTAAATATGTTATTAACATTAGATTATATTTAGTAGGTTAGAGATAATATTCTGATTTATGTAAACACTACAATGAAAATATACCACTATAATCTGCTGTCAGCATCTTTTTGCACCACTCCTCTAGACTCCCTAACGTGCATTTCACATTACAGTTAAAATCCTTTTATTTGTGCTATTATTTACCCAGCTGTGGGATCACTGCACTTTCACAATAATAAAAAAGCTCTAGGCAAATATATGTTACAAAACCACAAGAAAAAAAAAGAATTATTATCAAATAATATATATTCTGGTATACATTATTTACTTTCAGCATTTACTTTTCAGTTTACTATTGACGTGATGCAAAGAGCATGGAGACTGGATTGATAACTTTTCTTTCAAGATGGGTATAACAGAATACTTAGATGTTCTAGATGTTCCGTATATGTAGATAGAGTTGCACTGTGCTGAGCAATATTAATGAGAAATCCTGTTAACATTATCAGAATGCTCTCTAGAAAGGAAAAATAAGAAATGGCATTTATTTTTCCACCTTGACGTCTTAATTTTTTTTGACGCATCTGTCAGTATACCTTGTTGATAGATTATTTCTTCTTACTGGCTATCATGCTACAGGATGGAGAAACAAACCCCTTTGGAGCCAGGTTTAGCACTGCTCTTTACACTGACTGTCAAGTGGAGTCAAGAAGGGACGGTTGTTACCATCTGCCTAAAAGCACGGTCTGGAACCTGTGTATGTGTTTGTGCACATCAACATATTTCCCACATATGTGCCTATATTTAACCTCTGAATTAATTATTAGGCTTTTGAATGTGCGACACGGTTTTCAGAAGTACTGACCACTCATACATCTGGTGATCTGGTGATCACAGTGTAAGCTGCGATTATTCAGCATCTCCTGAACAAAATCACATGGTGCAGTTTCCATTTTAACTCAGTGGTAAGACAATTGTTGAAATCAGTAGATCCTGAGTTGGCCTGTGGATATTTAACCTTCGGCAGCCACATCTGACACTCTTGGCTAGTCATGGTAATCACATAGGTGAATCTGATAGTCACATGAAAACTGCAGTGTCATATAATCAAAAATGTATCACAGAACTCTAACCATTATTACTTTCTCTGTGCCTCTTACTTCATCTGTCCTGTGAATAACCATTTAAAAATCCTGAGCATCTTTTAACAGCATTCTTTAAAAATGGAACTGTCAGAGACATTTTCTTCTTCATAAATCTGAAAGTTCCTACATCTGTATATTATTACTAAATGTAGGATACAAAATACATCAAGCCTCGGATGGGCATGTTGTGACAATGATACAGAGAGACATCATTAAAACTTATTATCAGGGAAGCACACTAAAAAGGTCTGATGTTCAGTAAAAACTTTTGATTTTGATTGCCTGACAGTATATTTTGGAAGACATGCAAAATACATGGTGGCTAAAATCTTTGGATATTTAAGTAATAGAGGGACTTGACATTTCTGTGCAGAGCAAGTTTTTCAGTTCTGGGGTTTACAGCTGACTTCAATAGCCCTTGAGGGTTAATAGTGCTAAACGTGACAGACTAGACTGGCTCACTAATTGGACTTCTTCCTGTTCTGGCTTCCAACCACGGATGTTCCAGGCCTGCAGAATGCGCTTTCTAGACTAAAACTGGTCTACCTCTTAATCTGAGTTACTGAGGAGTTTTTAGAAGAGATACTGGTTAGACCAGCTCCTCAGCTGTTCTAACATACGCCAGAGTCAGACAGCAGAGGATTAGAAAATTTTCTCTGCTATGTGTTCTCTTCCATGTCTAAGCACAGCTTTCCTGTGCTCAGGCACGTATACAGCCTATTATACTGACTTTAACCTTGAAAATTTTTAATGCTATTTTAAGTCTGTTTAGAAAGGCTTCCTCTCTGCCTTGAAAAGTAGAACTCATGGGAACAAAGATGGTTGGGTTTTCAGTTGGAAGGGTACAAAAGCAGTTCCAATGTTTTTGATCCTCTGTAGACTTTCTTTTCTCTTTTGTTAACAAGACAAAGGTTTTGTTGGCATGAGTTTGCAATGATCTGCAGAGCCTTCTTTGTCAGCTGCAGTAATACTCAGGCACCTGGGCAATCATTCCAGATCTAAATTCCATGGCAGTCTAATTTGTAACAAGCAGAAGCATCCCTTGTTCACCGGTACTTGCAATAACAATTCCAAGGTAACATCAGTTTTGCCACAGAGTGAAACTGACTGTCAGTTTTCCTTGTTCAGAATCAGAGGAATAGCTGTGCAACAGGCAAACCTGAGGGCACAACTCATTTTTCAGCGATACTGCTGAAAGCTGCTTTAGACATTTTGGCACCTTATCCCCACTGCTGTATACTGAAGATGTTTGCAGTATACATGTGTTTCCTCTTGTATATTTGCAAGTACTCCATTTACATTCTGAATTTATCTGGATTTTTCTGAATTTCCTTTGAATTAAACTGAAGCTACAAGAACTCTGAGGATTTCATTAAGTCCACTCCAAATGTGAATCCTGTTACTGCCTGACTCACCCCAAACCATGTACTTGCTATAGATCTGGTTTTACAAGAAGACTGAAAAGTTTTAGGTGATAAACATAATTTCTACATTGTAGAATTGCAATAAATTATCTTCCTTCTCAGTGAGCCATAAAAACAAGTCTCATGCTTTTTCATTCAAGAAGCACCTCCTCACTCCTTAAGATCTTTTGATAGTGATCCCTTTACTATGTGCGAAGTGTATTTTTTTGAGACAATGGCAATAACTAAAAATTGGTTGCTGTTTGTAAGATGTTCTAGTTAAAGTTGCTGTGAATTCATGAAATTATAAGAACAAGCTCATTCTGACCCAGTCTATATGTGCATCTTTTTTTTTTTTAATGAAAAGAGAAAGGTTAGTTTAAAAGATGTGTGCTCAATAATTATAAAAGGAGAAATATATTTAGTTTCAACATCTGGGATTTCACACATTGCTGCACTGATATGATACTAACGATTGCCGTTGTTGGGTAAAAGAACAAAGGCTTATGAAGTGTTACCTGTGTACCTAAAAGAAAGGTCTAGAATCAGTTGTGTTTTAATCACCCAGCAAGCCTTGTACCAATGGAAAAGCAAGCTCCTCAGAGAGGAATGACAAAACTTAGAAGAAAATGGGGCTGTCAGATGTACGTGATTCAAGAATGTAGAGGTGTTGAAAACAAACTTCTGTGTAATGTCGTTCAGGGCTGTTTACAATATTTGTAAATCATGGGACTGTTTTCAGTGTCTATAAATCTCATGTTATTTGTAGCCCCCTTATTAAATACATTTTGCTTCCTAAACTTACGCCTGTTAAGGTATTTCTTTCATGTCTCCAGCTACCTTATTGATCCACACAAAACATCTTCTAACATTTAACTGTACTTTTAAAGACTAGGGATTGCAAACATGCTTCCTGTTGGCCTACTATAATAGAATCAACACCTCTTTTGTTTTCCAGCTACAATACATTTTGAGTCTATACATCCAAACATCTCATTACAGTATGAAATGACTATCAAGTAAACAGACATGACTGCTTCATTCCTGTTTCCACATGACATTTCTTATCACAAAATACTGGTCACATCAATACGGCCTGAGATCAGTCTTGTCTAGCTGCTTTTTTGACAGATTTTTGCAGCTCTGGGACATTTGTTAATAATGATTGAGCTTTATGGCATTTCTCAGGAATTAATGATTGACTCCATTGACTTACTGTTCAGCAAAGGACTGTTCTCTCTAGCAGGTAATCAGTCCCTGGGAAATACTCAGACATTGCATCAACAATGTTATTATTAAAAAAAATGAAATACAGAATTTGGAATATGATAATTGCACTTGTTCTGTATGTTCTAATTGTTCCATACTCTTCAGATTTATCCTCACCTTAACATTCACGTTAACTCATTAACTTTCCTAATTTTACTCTTTTTTCAAACTCTCTTATTTACATTAAAACCCCTGAAAGAATCTGTTCTAAGAGTATATACAACTAAACACAGAATTGAACATGTATAATGCACAAATACCTATATAGAGTGTGTGTATATGTTCATACAACTTCCACTGAGACATGGCTATACATTGTTTCAGCATTTACCAGAAAAATAAAAGCCTATTTTTTAGCTTAAAGTTGAACAACAAGCACTGCTATTAATCCATATGTGAAAATCTCAGTGAAAACTAGTGAAAGAAATTAGAGGAAAATGCCATAGGAATACTAATCTTGTATAAGATCTGTACCTAAAGTTAAGTATTTCACTTAACTAAATGGATATGCACTTGAGCAGAGACAACTGTGGGTTCTAGTGGAAATATTCATCTTCTCACTTGTTTCAGGGGCAAAATATACTTCTTGTTGGGGCAAAACTGTAGAAAAGTAGGTAATTATTACTTTAAAGCAATGTCAAAAAGAGGTCTTAAAAGTAGAAGGTGATGGTGCTAAACTGAGAAACCTTTCATGATTCTCAACTTGATAGACAGCTGAAATTAATTAGAAGCTTATGGGATTTTATAAAGGTTTTTTTCAATGGAATCAGTTAATAATGACCCAAGATGTGCTCAGTACTGTGTGTAATACCGTTTTCTCTCAAATGGGTTTGAGAGTTTTCTTGTTTCCATTATTACACTTAATGTTTTCGTATTTTGATCATGCAAGTGTTCTTACAACTACATGCTGTGAAGCCACACTGCCAAAGTTCGAGTAAAAAGGGTTCATTCCCTAGTCTAGAACAAGTCTAGTTCATTTTTAGAACTCTAAGACATGGTACAGCTAAAATAACTTCACTACTAGTACAACTAACAGGCACAGAGTGTAACAACTAGAGTAACATGACATCAGGTAACATTAGAGTAACATTAGGCTAACTCGATTCATGGGTTCTGGGTTCTATGTATCTTTCCCCTCCCCAAGGAGCTTTAATCACCCTCCTGTTTTCCCCAGTTCTGGGCTCTTGTTCCAAGCACATGCCATTTAGAGTCACATTCTGATCTCATGGACCTGAATCCTGCAAATATTAGACTCTAGCCTAAATTCCTTGGGCTTTTTTGCTACAGGGGAATTCTTAAGGAAAACCCCAGGAACTCAGCAAAACAAGAAACTAGTACCATAGTTAGTCAGGATTAGCAGCCCATAAAATACATCATTTTTTGATGTTATTATTTCTGCACATGTATAGCACTAATCATGCAAAATATTTAAGCAGCTTTTTAGATCAACAGGGAAACTTGCATAATCTTAAGCGCCTGACAGGACTGGACCTTAAATGTCTCTAGATGCAATAATAAGTATGGAATAAATTCATTTTGTGCAGTATTTTCAGCACAAACTGCATCACAAAGTGTTAAATAATAAATAATAGCAGAGAGAAGTATACACAAGGGATGAATGATATGATTTCAGAGGAGACTTGAAAGGGGATGTTGATGAGGTGGAGGTTTTAAGAATTAAATATTAAAACCCAAAAAGGCTGGTTTTGGCTGGAACTGATTGTTTTTCTCTGCTGAGAAATAAAGGGGCTTTCTAACCTACCTCCTGGACAAGTACTGTCAGACTGTTCAGTGAAATCATCACTGTACTTGGAATCTATTTTTAAGAGAAGGCAAAGTATCGCAATTAGCTAACTACAGCCCTCTCAGATTCCAAACGTCTGTTTCGTCCTCTGTCTCACCTTTATTTACCACTTAACAACTCCACGCGGAGTTGGCCGAAGTTCCTGAAGCGCAGCAGTGGTATAGCCTCCTTGCAAGAGCAGGTGGGAGAACAGTGAGGTGCCACTGCAGAGCCCCAGCACACCAGCCCTCTTCACCAGAGACAATGGGAGTCAGCAAGGCTGCAGTGAGATACCCCCGAGGGAAAGGGAAGCTGCTCTAAGCACCCGCCCACACTGTTAAATCACGCCATAATGGGCTTATTTCCTACATTTGGTGGCAGCATAGTATTCAGGATAACATTATCCCTACTTGCACAGGTTTCTGCCAAACCGAAAGACAGAGATGAGAGAGTTAAATAACGGGAATGGGGAGTGAATCACTAAAAAGTCTTTCCCAGAGTCCGTTCTCTGTTTGGGGGAAGTTATTTTAATTCCGTGTCTCGCAAACAACCCGCAGCCTCCCCGTGTCCTCTGGAGCCACTCT
>NW_010263367.1:0-34490 GCF_000690775.1 Eurypyga helias
GAGGCCGGCCGGCTGCCCTGCCTGCCCGGGGCCTAACGGTGCTTCTACATCGGTGGTGCAGAACGGGTCTGGGTTCCGTTCGGGCTTCCGTCACCCATCCAGTTTTCCAGTCGGCGAGATTTGGATGTGCAATGTTTAATTATTTTTCCTTTTTCTTCTGTCTTTTCTAGTAGGTTTCCCAGGCACAGCTGAGCGTTCTAGTTCTTACCGTTCAGGAAAGAAAAAAACCAGCCGGTTACTTATTTAGGGGCAAGTGCCATACTGAGTATGAATTTTAATCAGAATAGAGGCAGGCAGGGAGAGCTCAGGGACTGATAACGTTGCTACCGTTGAGAAGAGCACAGAAATCGACCCAATCTCTTCAATAGACAGACAGTACAGTTCTTTGGAGCTGAAACGCACACTTTGGAGTTCAGAAAAGCATGCTCTAAAGGCAGTGTTACGTTGCCGTTTCGACATTGTAGATTGTGAAGCTGCAGCACATTTTCTCATAATAAACAGCTTTCTTAATAATGAGGTGGATAAACTTAGTAGGGAGCACTGCGTGCACATCTGATAGAGGAAACGAGGTTATGACTGCTGATAATGTTCTTCCTTAAACAATGGTGGTTTGGAAAACTTGATCTAATCAAATTATGCAGGAGTTTTCATAGTAGGTATGGCAAGTCTCCTTGTGTGAGGGGTGGAGGAGAGAAAGGATACTTTCCCACCCTCACACTCAGGAAATAGTTCAAGTTAAGTAATATTTTTATTTTTTTTTTTAGTAATCTTAGGTTACAAAAAGAAAAATACAGAACTGGCATGTTACAGGTCTTTGGTTCTTATCAGGGAAGTGACAAGCAGTTGTGCAGTTGTACTGGGCTGGTATTTTGTAACTCTTGTTACCCTCACAGCTTGATACCAACTCTGCTGCCACTCGCTGAAATTGAAACTGCCATAGTTGAATCAAAATGCTTTTCCGACTGGGTACTGTAAAAGTTAACAATGGAATCTAAACTACCTTGCCATGTCTTATTTCGTTCATTGATTGGTTAAGCTGAGAAAACGCAGTCTGGTGTGCCACAGCTTTCGTGACACTTTTTGGACTAGTTCTTGCGTCTCTCTCACTTAGGGGTTTTTTAACTGAGACCTATGTGCTGATAGAAAATGCAGGTAATACGTATGCTACATGAAACCTGAAACACCAGTAAGTTGAGAGATTGCTTCATAAATTACTCCATGAAATAATACTGAACCATAACCTAAACATTCACTTAACTCTTTTGGGTATCAAACAAAAATTAAATATTAAACTATCCCCTGTAGATACCATTACGGGTTCTCATCGTCAACCTCTGGAGGTCTGTTACTGGCAGGAAGCTGAAGCTTTTGTGTTCTAGGACATCAGTCTGCTCTTTTGATGACTGGCAGCAGCTAGTTTCCCCAAAGCAATGCTTCCAGCATTTCATGGAGAGGGACAAAGGCTTCCCCGCCCTCCTTAGTCAAAAGATTGTCTTTTTGTAGCAGAACTGACATCATCTTTGTCTGTCAGATCTGTTACTTGGGACCGTGCACATGAGGATAGTGATGCTCAACCTGTGCATCATCAGCTGTGTGCTTTCTGCCAAACGTGCTTATTTTTTAGTCATGCTGACATGGTTTCCCTGTATGGATCCACGTCGGGGAATATTTTCTTGCAGCTGTCTTGTGGCTGAAAAGAATGAAAGCTAGTAGGTGGTTTGCAGGCCTTGAAAGATCTGAGCAGAGTTAGGTGGAAAAGTCATCTCCAGCTGGTGGAGAGCTTTTCAGAAAGACTGCAGTCTGAATAGCCAGATGTCCACAGCAGGTCTCTCAGCTATATGCCTCGTAGCTGGGGTACAGCAAGAGAAGTGCAGAGCACACCAACAAAGCCACGACCAAATTCTGTTTCACAGAAGAAACAGTGGAAAGCACTGGCTTTGCTGACACTGCAGGCTCGGACTGGGAGTCTTTTGTACTTTGTCGAAGTACTGATGTGAAATAGTGCTTCAGCTTTGAAGGCAGCAGAATGCATTGACTGAGGGCCTACTGTCAAATCTTGAGTATGTCTTGACTGCTGGGTTAATGTTGAATAACGTGGCCGTCCCCGAAGGCTTCTCATGTCTTCAAATTAAGGTCTGTTCTGTTTTCCTTCAGCGTGGTTTGGATGCAAAGGCGTTCTTTATTTTTCTACTTGGATCAGAAGGCTGAAAATGCACAGAATTGTCATCTGGTCCAGATTTTTGTCCAGCCCGTGAGATTCCATTAAAATTCTCATCAACCTTCTGTTTTTATTAGAAGCTCTCCTGTTTTTAAGTTTCCATCCACTGGATCCTGTGTATTATTTTTAATTAATCACCTTTATCACCTGCAAACTCTAAAAGACGTAAACTAATAGTGTCTCACTTAAAAATATAATGTAACCAGAATTTCAGAGAAACTGTTTTGGGGTGATATTCTGATCTGTATTCACATCTCATGACTTAGAAGTCTAATGATTCATACCTTTAGTGTGTGCTGTGCTGGTTTAAATCCTTCTCATGAGAGGCAGTTTCACTGTTTCATTTATCTCAACATTCAATTTCATGTTTGTTTGCATCAAGATTCCTGGTAGTGTGTTGGGCAGTAGAAGGGCACAGTAAGAGTTAAAGCGATGTTAGCAAAGAGTAACATGTAGCATTTAAATTGGATGCCAAGATAATGCTGTAAACGGGTTTTGACTAACTCATCAAATACTTGTGCAGTTATGAAAAATACATGGCTTTGAGCATGACAAAGCAAGATTCTATGCCATCCAGTGTGTACAACTGTTCCACGTCACTTCTTGGTTCTTAATATTTCATGATGTAAAAAAACCCAACAATTTTCTGACTTTCTTCGCTGCAGTACGTGGTCACTGTCAACTCTTTTCTCACCCCACTCTTGTTTTTCAAGGTGTCATGAGGATTTCTCCTTTCCTGTCTGCCAAGAGGAATAGATTAGGTAGTAGTTCCTGCTACAAAAATTTCTATCGTAGTTCGTTTTTCATGAGGGGAAAATTACTTTTATTTTGTGTTACAAATCCAGTTAAGAACTGCGATTTCTGATGGTAAATACTTAAAAAAAAAAATCTGTAGTAAACAACTGTCATTTTTTTTCCATCTTTTATACAGAAGTAATCTGATGCTGTTAGACTTCCTTTGGAACGGAGTGCTGTAAACTACCTTGTGTCTCTGTAGAAGGTGGCACTGGTGCTTTTCAATACGTCCTCTACACAAGGGTGTAGTTGGAGTGGAATGGTTGCAGGAGGGACATGATACATGTTGGGTCTGGAGGATTCTGTTAAGGGTGGCCTTACCTTAAGTACACAAGAGGCTGAGGGTTTACAGATCAGTACAGAGGATAAGACTGGGGGAAAGAAGTGCTTCCTGTAAGGTTTGTGTCTTCTCTCTATTTTTGACGTTCGTCGGCTCTTTGGTGTCTGTATAGTGGAGGTGTCTCTCGGCCCAGGATTCAGCTTTTCAGAGAAACCGTGTTTCTGGATAAAGAAACTAAGTGCCTACGAAAAGTAGTAAAATATACATAGGTGTAACCTGTGTGCATGTTGGCGAGAGATTGTTTCCAGATTCTGATCCAGGGGACCAGTGCCCTTGCCACTAGGAGGAAGGGGTTGGTCTGAGCCCTCAGTCCACGTTCATGGGGAGCAGGGGCCAGTCAGGTGGGTTTGTGCAGGACGATACATCACTCTGTCCCCTTCCTTGCTTCTGCTTTGTGCGCCTGTCAGCTCTCTGTCTTTTTCCTTTTTTAATAACCTGAATATATTCCTTACAACTTGAAACAACCGTGTGTTTGATAAAAGATCTGTGTAAGTCCCTAGTTCCTATTTAACCCGCTCCGGTTCCAGTCACCCGAGGTTTGAGGGGCCTGATCAAGCAGGTATGCACACAGCAAGATATATGAGGCTGTGATAGAGGCATCGCTGTCAGTGACATACTAACGTTAAATCCAGTACGTAGCAGTGTAGTTCTCTTTCGTTTAATCAAAAAACCCTGCCCAGCATTCCCTGACTTACTATGAAATAAACTGGTGGCCAGAGCATTTCCCACTAAAGCAAGATGTGGGATCTAGGTCCTCCTCAAGTATGGAGCTGTCTTCCAGGAATCTCCTGACTACTGAACCACGGGCTGTCCTAGCAGTGCTGGCTGTCAGCCCCCTTAGTTGAAACTGGGTCACTGATTCTTGCTCTTTTTTTCGGAGTTAAAAAGGAAGCAAGCAGAAGAGAGTGAAGCCCTCTGGTCTTGTGCCTAAGGAGTCAGGTTTAGACCCATCTTTCTAAGCAGTTCCCATCTTAGCATTTAGACTTTGTGGATCTTTCTCCTAAGAACACTTACTTTCCATGCAAGTTGTAACTTAAAATTGACCCACATCTTTCACGCAAATCTGGAGCAGTAAAATTAAAACTGTGTCACCTTGAATTCCCAGTGATAAACGTTATTAGAAAGCTGCTGCTTTTAAGCTGCATCTCAAAATGTCTTTGTGTAGTTTGTAGCTTTTTCATTCCCTCATAAAAGATGCAACACTGAACAAACACGTGTCAGGATTCAGATGGAAGGTTTGAAACTAGCAGTGGAGATTTTGCTTTGGAGCTGAAAAAGGTAGACAGCTGTAGAATAGTACAGCTGTCAATAGTTTTGTGGTCTGTCTCCCTCTGTTCCTTTACCTTACATTAAAGGGGAGATTAGTCTTTATTCTCATCTGCAGTTTAAGGAATGTTGTCTGTGAATTTTTAAGCCTCAGACAAAACTGGATATTATTTCCAGTGGCTGCATGGAGCCCGTAGATGCAAAGAACATCCGGTATTTAGCAGTTGCTTGAACGTGCTTTTTACCTACTTAAAGAAAACAAAGCTGGTTTGAAAGTGAACCTTATTAACTTGTGTGGCTTCTTCAGAGAAAGCAGATGGGCCTTGTGAGCATGGACACAATCCTTGGATTACAAATCACTTCATGAGATAAAAAGTCCACATGCGGCTGTCCGTGGCGAGTCCCTGTGCTGACAGTTAGCACAATCCAAAGTTCAGTGTGTGGTGTTCGCCTTCGTTGCTGGTCTGGGATGTTCTGTGAAGCAGAAATGGTCAGATAGCCTTGCTGGTAAACCAGGAATATCTGTTCAGAAGTTGAAGCCCAGCACAGGTTTCAGTCGGGGAACTATTCGCCAAACCGGTTGAAAACGGAAACACGTGCTGTTCCAGATCCAGTTCAGCCTGTTTTGGAGCAAGTGACTAGAAGCAGTGCTTCCACCTAACCACCTCAGCTTGGAGAGCGTCCTATCTCAAATGTTTAAATACAGTGTTTTAATGTTATTTTTCCTCGCCTGCTGTTGTTTTCAGGTGTCTGCAAAGAGGTATTAAATCTTCCTTTGAGAACCAAAACAGGGCTTAGGAGATGCAGAAATCGCAAGTGGGGGAATTGCAAAGGAATTTTTACTGGCTGAAGAGCCTTTGATTTTGCCTGTTCTCAAGTTACCCAGTTCATTTGTGACTAAGGATGAAAGTCAGGCTGGAACAAGATGTCAGATTCATCAAAGTGGCCAGATTTTGACCTGGGTTCTGAAAGACAGTGACGATCTGCAGATAGTGAGTGGGTTGTGCATTGCAGCTGAGAGCAGGGCGTACTTCACACAAGGTGGAGTTGGAAGGTAAATGAGGGCCTCATTCAGGGAAAAAGGCGGTGTATAGATGCGGTGCTGTAGACAAGGAGATAAGTAGGCAGATACAGAGGTTGATAACTGTTTGGTCTCAGTGCTAAAATAAACAAAGGCTCTGAAACAAAGTGGTTTAGTATGTGAAAGCAATGATGGGAAGACAAGCATTCTTCAGGGAACAGACTTTCCTTCATGTAAGGCTCATAGCTACCTGTAGCCAGGGAACACGTAGCAGACGTGTTTTCATGGGGTCTGACACTTCCCTGAATTTCCTTTTGTTTGTTGTGAGATGCCAAGTAGGAGTGGGAGGAGAATTTTTTAAAGAAATACTTGACTGTGAAATAGCTAATAGAGCAAAAGAAAACCACTGAAGTTTTGTGATAGGGTCTCGAAACATCAGTTTGATAATCATACCTATGCTAATAGCATCTCTTCTGCAATCTCTTCAGTATGTACATCATGTCATGCCGCAATCAATTATTTAGAACGGCAGCCTGCCTGAATAGGTAGGCAGACAAAAGGAAAGAAAAGGACTGTGAGTAGGGCTTGCAGCGTGAATTGCATCTGGTCACGAAAGAACTCTGTGGGAGTATGTCTAGGGTTGCACTGAGGTCTGCCTCAGAGTCGCGTTCTTGCGGCACATTCTCCCCGGGGTTCTCTGTGCTGGCACCTTCCTGGATGCTTTGCCAAGCACAACGAAAGCTGATATGCAGAATACCTTCTTAAAGCTGTTGCACCAGTATTCCTATAAAAATTAGGTAGAACTTACAGCAACCCCCAGACCTGTATATTCCATATTAATATAAAATACTGTACTTAATGTCTGTGCAAAAGATCTATCTGAATGGAAGATTTAAATCTTGAGGTAGATCGATTGCTTGTGCTCCAAACTGCAGCTTTAGCCACGCTGCAGCTAAGCTGAAGGCGGGCTTGCACTTCTTTTTTTTTTTTAAATAAACATCATATTTGCCTTTCAGTAAAGGATTAAAGAACGGAACACGTTTCTGAGTGGTGTTTGCAGAGCTGGGATTTGAGATGCTGTCTAGCAAGTCCAAAGGCTGCTGTTCTTTACTAGTTAGAAGTCTGTTGGATGCTGGGGCCTGGCCTGATGGTTTCGCTGTGACTGTTGAATACTGGGGTAGTAAACATGCCGGAATGCTGATGTTTAAATTCGATTTTAGGAGAGGATAAAACAATAGTGGTATAACAGCAGCTGACATTAGAGTATATTTGCAGAAGTTTTACACATCCGTTAATGCAAACTGAGACATTATAAAGGCATTCATGCTTTCAACTGAGATAAGATGGAGATGTAAGGGTGTTCAGGGCTCGATACCGATATATACAACATGATTCTCTTTTTAATAGAAATTATTGGAATCAAACTGGTGGACCAAGAGGCAGCATCTCAGCAGGTGCTGTAAAACTCCTTAAACTGCTAAATGGGGCCAAAGGGAAGGGGAACGGCATGCTTCTCTAAGTCTGCTTGGCCAGAATTTTGAAAATGCATTATGCACATAGCTAGTAGGGTTTATGGAAATACTTGTCTGAAACACTTCAGAGAAAGGACAAACTGGGGACAAAACACTCTTGGTGGGGAGGTTAAGTAGCAATTCTTACTTGCTCTTAAGTGCTTGTGTGTGGGCGCTGCAAGAACTGTTTATGGCTCCTAGGTTCTTTATTCAGAACAACAAAAACTAGATCACTTGAATGGTAGCTGTTTTGGAGTAAAGGAAGACTTTCTGTTTGCAGAAGCTCCGTGTTGTGTTGCAAACGATGGCCATCGCTACCTCTTACACGGGAAGTGACGGAGCATGCAAAATGCGTATGTTAGATGTCTTGGTATAGGATTGATTTGATTTCTGAATCCTGTTTTTCAAATAAACATCTAATTCAGGACACAAACAGGAAAAACAGAGCTCACAAGCCCTCTTGACTTTGTTTCTCTTCAGCACAAATGTAGTCCCTGATCCCAGAGGTGGTTATCGTGAATGCAGTTCCTGGAGCACGGAGATGCTGTTAATCCTTACGGCCGTCTCTCAGGGCCAGATCTGTACAGCGTGAGCTTCCAGTTGATAGTTCCTTCTGTGATGCGCACTTCTTGTGAATTTTGCTTTTAAATCGGTTGGCTTATTTCCAGAGAAGCAAGGGGATTGGCTGTGGCATACCAGACACCCTTCTGTTCTCAGGTTTGACTGTAAGCAACTTGCAATGCCAAGAACGCTGTGGTGGAGAGACGACACCAGTTGTGGTGAGGACATAGTTTCTTCTAATCCATATGGTACTCGGGTTCCCAGCCTCAGGAGTTCTTCCTGCTGCATTCAGTCTCTGTCTTAACCCTGATGTCAGTGCCCGGCAAGAGCAGATAGGTGTGGTGGCTGGAGCAAGCGGCCTGGGAGGAAACCAGCCTCTCGGATGATTTCCTGTGGCTCATCCTGGTGCAGAAGAGGTCTGAGGTGCTACGGCAAGCAATAGAGGGGGTGAAGGACAGTGTGTTGCCACTTGCTTGTGTTCATTCTTGCCCTGATGGCCACTGTCGTCTTCCCAGAGGTAAGCCAGAGAAGGGTTCTGGCCTATTTATCTTCAACTGGTGACCACTCTATAATGCCTTGGGCGTGTCCCTGTCGCTTAGCTCCTCCAGTTAGTGTAGGAAATTTTAAAGTGTGGTTTTGTTGTTTTTTTTTAATTGAGCTGAATTAAGGTATCTCTTTTTAGGTCAAGAAAATCTAAGATAACAATATACTTGATGTTCTTTAGATTAATTAAGATTTGGGAAAGCCAGTTACCAACCTTGTCCTCTGAGCTGTTCGTTTGCAAATCATCCAGTTCTCTTTGTAATAACATTTATTTGATGGTCATTGCCCAAAATTTTATTATCGTATTTGTGCTGCTTTGCATCAGCCAAAAAGCACAAAGGAAGTAGTTGCTTTACAGTCGTCACAAGAAGATTTGTGCAGTTTTCAAGAACAGTACAGGATAGGTGCATGGGTGATCTGCTGCCCAAAATAAATGAGGTTATTGCCACAGAAGCAAGAAATGTGGCAAAAGATGCGCTGTCAAGTATGTAGAAAGTTGTGGTGGTTCTGGAAGTGAAGTGAAATTATTAATTAGCACTCAAGTTCTGTGTATTGATACATTTCAGTGGATTTCTAATGAAGATGTCCATACAATTAGCTTCTGTTCGTGCCTGACTTGTAAATATTCTATGTTTTGTTTAATAGAAGTGTGAATTCCAGCCTCCAGTCCCTTTAGAATTTACATCAACTGACTTGCATCAAATGACAGGGATTTTTCCAGATATCAAAGCTATTTTCCTGGTTCTGCTTCTCAGCAGGCAGACTTCGTCTCCCAGTGAAACTTGGGGTTGAATTGCAGTGCTGTTGAATGTCGAACAGCCATGTCTCTGAACCTACCGCTGTTCCCATCACTGCGGAAGTTGAATGTATGGCTTGGGCAGACTTGTGTAAAGAACTGATACTGGTCACCATAAACCAAGACTTAAAAGTATCAATTTTGTCTTTTTGTTTTCAGAGGGTCCATATGGAATATTTGCTGGCAGAGATGCCTCCAGGGGACTAGCAACTTTCTGTCTAGATAAAGATGCACTCAGAGATGAATATGATGACCTATCGGACTTAAATGCTGTACAGATGGAAAGTGTAAGAGAGTGGGAAATGCAATTTAAAGGTAAATTCTCCAATTAGCAGCACATCTTTAGCTTAAGGAAATGCTTTTAATATAAATGACTGATTTGGGCTTGGGGCAGCTTTTAAAGAGATGTTGACAGGAACATTAAGAATGCAGTGTAACCTTCTTAGGAAAAGGCCAGGGATTTCAGGCTCTTCTTCCAGAGAGGATTCCACTACACCTCACTGTAGCTTTTTCAACTTTTTAGTTTTGTACAAGAAAGCTATTCTCTTCCCGACTCTTCAGCGCAGAATTTCACTCTCTAAGTGCAGCGTAGCTGATGGAATTCCTGCTCGCAGGTTTTTAGCTTTGGATACCATGGAACGATGATTAGGACCAAGAGTTGTTTCAGTATGAAGGGTTCAACGAGTTTGTCTTGAAATAATTTCTCAGAAGTATGGAAATATGCCACTGGGGGCGGGGAGGAAGTAATTTCTCACGTTAATTGAAATCAGACCAGGCTGAGGGAATTTGTGTCGGTGTTAATAGCAGCGTTTTCAGCCCTCGTGTGATAAAGCTTGCCCGCGATTAGCCGCGGGAGAACTGAGACAAAGTACTCTGAGCAGAGCAAGTGAGGCGCAGCAGGGGTAGCGAGATTGTTTTAGGAGGCTGAGCTTGCTGATAAATTGCCATCAGCTTTAGCGGTTCGGGTTCAGAACCTGAGCGCATAGGAGCAGTGAATTTGCAGCAATGCAGACTGACTAGCGAATGCAGCCGTACTTGATTGTAATGGAATCATACATCTTTTTCAGAAAAATACGACTACGTAGGTAGACTCCTAAAACCAGGGGAAGAACCATCAGAATACACAGATGAGGAAGATACCAAGGATCACACTAAACAGGAATGAACTTTGTAAACAACCAAAGTCAGGGGCCTTCGGAACTGCAACCTCTTATTCCCCATCACAGAATGTCCTGCATCTTTGGGTACAGTTCATCTGCTGCGAAAAACATTCAACAGGTTTTGTAAAAGGAAAACAATAAACTCACAAATGAAGATTCGAATACTAGACATTATTTGTGCTGCCAAACCTTCTGTTGCAGTTTATTTGTAATGTCTGGTTAGGCTTCGTTAGTGAAGAGGGGCCAGGGATTTAAAGACAAAAACGCTATTCCCTTTTTATCAGTAAGCTGAAGCCTTCAAGTAGTACATACTACAAGCTCTGAAAGACGTGAGTCTCCAAGCTCAGCGGAAGGTTTGAATGTTTCATGTGTGTCTTCTCCTTCAGCAGTAAAGGCAGACGTCCTCGTGTACACCAGTCTCAGTAGGTTAGGCTACTGAAACTGGTGATAAAATGTGAATTTCCACCCTTGTTTTGTACGTGGGCGTTCGTAGCCCTGGCAGAATACTTCAGTTCTCTAAGAGGAGTCCATCTAGATTAAGATGGGGGTAAAATTCATCCTTTTCTCAGAAGGATTGGGTAAAAACTGTTTCCTCTGCGACAACTATTATCTGAAGCCTGCCTCCCCCCTTTTCCCATCCTCCAAATCAAATCTAATCTTAATTGTGCCTTATTTCGCTTACATAGACTTGAATTGTTTTAAGGGACAGCCCCAAAGTTGTGGTTTCATAGTCTCTACAAGCAGCATTGAGACTGAAGGTAGAATGTTCTGTTGACCGGAAAACCTGGATGTCATTCTGTGTATAGAATGTAAAAGAGGAATACTCAGTGTTACTGCCATATGTTAATATTACATATACTTAAATTAGCATTGTGATGGCCAAATGCATATTCCCATGCTTCTTTTTAAGTAATTACAAACACACAAAAGAAGTCACCCTTCCTCCTCTTCCAGAAGCTGCCTAACTTTTGGGAGCATCGCCTTCACACCCCCGCAGAGTGAAGGGGCGTGCGCGCGTGTGTATGTGTGCGTGTCTGTCTGAATGCAAGGCTCGGGAGGGATCCTTTCTGCAGATATTGTAAATACGAGTACCATTTTAATAAAGCATGTACAATACCGACCGTGCTGTCCGACTTTATGTAGAAGCTGTTACGCAGAGCTGGAATATGATGGAATACAAAGTAAGGGGAAGAAGTCTTGGATGTGAACCATCTGCCACTATTGACACTGTCCCTTGTCCTCGTGGTGTTACTTTTCCTTCAAGTCCCAGCTTTTGAAGGACCTTGAAGACTCACTTGGGTAAGCTCAATTTAAGAGAATAAATCTATGCTGATGCTTTTATGGGGCGGGAGGGAGGGGTGTAAATAAAGGAGAAGCATTTTAGGAGATAACATACAGTAACAGGAGTATGTCTCGTGGCACTAACAGGTCAAGAGCGCTGGAGGTCTAGATGTGGGTGTCGCTCAGCGTGCTGCAGAAATGCCACCGTCTGTTCTGCTGAATTCCCAGCAGTGGCCCTACGAAGTTCATGACTCACAGCTTTATGTCCCACGTCTGTACCTCTCTTTACAGACTTCACCTCTCTGAAGTCCACAGCAACATGTTTCCATCCATACATTCTGTTGAGCTGTGAACTCTGAAATTTCAGCGACTGCTTCCTTCACTTTACTGTTTGACTAAACGTGATTTGGATTGATCTAACGGAACAAGACACCCCCAAACCCTCCGTTGAATCAGGTGTGACTCACGTGTCCCAGGAGGCAGGTTGAGTTCTCTTCCTTGCCTTTCCAAGCTTTATCCCAGAACAGAACTGGAGCCATTTCTCCGCGGGAGTTGGGTTCCGCTTGCAGGTTCTTGCTTGCACGGGAGCCAGCGAGGTGCGCGGCTGTCGCGCTGCTGACCAACTGGCAAAGCACCGGCTGCTGCTTTGGTCGCATCCTGGGAAGCTGAGCGTTGGCGCGGCGTCCAGACTCTGGTTTGCAGGTTAATGTCAGACCATGGGTGGTCTGGGCACGCTGGTGTACCTAACCACGAAACCAGGGGTTTGGGATGGAACAGCGGGAGCTCCAAGGGCTATGGAAAAGCTTTCTGGGATGGGATGGGGTGGGAGGTAAGAGGACTTGAACGCCACTTCTTTATCTGGATGCTTTGCTAGGGATTGTTTTTTAACTAAATCTCACTGTAGATTTTACACTACATGTCACGGTACGTCCTTCGCTTTTAGTTGTGCCAGCTGTTGCACCTCACGGCACCAGGGTGCGCAGGAAAAGGCAGCGTACCCACCTGTCAGACAGGACAGCCAGATACGGGTTATTTTCCAGGCTTCCCCACAAAAATACACGTACTGCATGTTACAGCTTCTGCTGTGCCGATACAGGTATGGCACTGCTGCCTGGGGTGCAGCCATAGCGTCTGCTGCTTGTCACCCTTCTCTTTTACCTAGGAACTTCCACTGGAGAAGGGATTTGCTTGGCGTGTGCTGTGACTTCCTAACCCAAGCGCAGCCTTTACCTCTCCCTTGCTGTAAGAAACACGGTGAAGTTTCATTAGTGGGTTTTTTTTACACTGTTTTAGAAGAACAATGCTCAGCTGTCTGCTTTCATGATTTGGGATTGCTTGAACAGCAAGATGGGGAAAGGGTGAATTTGGCTTTGAGGCAACTTCATGGAAATGGTGAAGAATACAAAACGGTCGCCTATAGCAGCAGTATGTTCCTTAGACTTAATCCGCTATTTCCGTGCCTAGCGGATCTAAATCAACCTTGTTCGTCCTACGTACAAGGTCACTAGTGACTTAAAGCTGACAGCCCAAAAAAAGCACTTTAAAGCACACATTAGCTTTCCTTTTTATAAAAAGTTGACACATACAAAAAAATAATTTAGAATACCATCAGATCCATCAAAACCCAGATCCATCAAAACCTCAGTGCAATTAATGTAATGATTTTATGGAGGCATCCATCCTCATAACGTTTGTGGCACCCACTTGGCCACAATTCGCTATTAACTAGATGACAGGTGGGTCCTGCCGGCGTGTTAGATTTTGTTCAAGCAGCGTAAGGGACGTGAAGGGAGTGTTTCTCAGCACCTTTAGAAACACAAAACGTTTCGACGTTATGGCTCGGTTTCCTAGGCTAGACCGAGCAGTCATTTGTTCTGACGCTTCCGCCGCATCTGTACGCTGCTTCCCAAAACCGCTGTATTACGGCAGGAAACCTACTTTTAAACCTTCTTGAGGTAACAGAAAAAAAGCATCATGTTACCTCTTCAATTTCCACGAAGGACTACAGAATTATCCGTTCAACTGCTGGTACTCGTTTGTATCTCTTCACAGAGCTAGATCTACCTTTCCTTACGTTTAAGCTTTCCGTCCTTCAGAGTCGGTCACTGCATGTAAAAGCCATGGGGGACTCTGCTGCTGTTCTTGTTTCACTTGGGATCTCGTAGTTCTAGGCTATTCTCCAACTTCTTTTTTGTCTTCCTGCAAAAATCAGTTTGATTTTACTATTGACCTTGTAAAAGTCAAGGAAAGGTTAAACCTTACTTAAGCTTTGTTTGAGTCTCTTCACTAATTGCTTTCTCCACATGGAAAGTTGGTGGGGTTTCATTTCCTCCGGGAAAGACGCACGTCGTCATGCGGAGTAGTGCGAAACGCCGATGGAGACCCAGTGCCTTCAACAGAACGGCCTCCTGGCTCCGCTCCAGGGTTGGTTTTGTTGACCCAGTTTCTCATGAAGTGCAACCGACCAATCCAGCAGCTCGGCACACAGCGAAGCTCAGTGCTCGTCAGGCAGTCCCATGGAAGCACAGGCTGTGGGGAAAGACCCTGCCATCGCTGTCATCCCACTGCTCTTTCCAGATACCAATGGAATGATACAGGTTTTTTGCTAGAAAGAAGGCTCCAGGGATGAGCTCTGCAGGCACTAACCCAGCTGCCGCCTTGGAACGGGCATCAGAGAGGGCTGATTTCCAGAAAATGGTATCACGTTGCCGTTGAAGTTGCACTCTGAAGTTCCCCGTTACTTAAGTCTGTCAACAACAGCACCGTCAACACGTTTAAAGCTGCGAGTCCATGAGGGGGTTTGGCGCTGGGGTTGGCCCGTTTGCTGCATTTTCACAGCGGGGATTGGGGAAGCGCAAGTTGCAAAGGGAACTGCATCCCTCCCCCCAGAAACCCCAACCACGTAGGCTGAAGAGAGCGGAGACGAAAGCTTTTGCGACCAGGGGCTAGCCCAGCGCAGCCCTGGGATGCGTCGGTTAGGGAACACGGGCTAGCGCCTGGTCGGGAAGGAGGGAGCGCGGGCGGGCAGCTCAGTACCAAGGCGGCAGGGTAGAGGCTGCTCTGAGAACAAACTGGTTTCTGTTCCTCCTCATACCTTATCTCCCACAGAAACCAAATCCCTGCTAAACTCCAGGAGCGGCAGGCAGCTGCTGCTCACGACAGGAAAACATTACCTGGACTCCACCAGGAACAAGAGCCATCTCAAGTCTTCCCTTCCTAAAAGCCTTCAGAATCCAATGATGTTTTGAGCATGACAAAAGAAAAATCGGAGTTTAGACAGGGCAGCATTTTGAAAGATTTGTACAGTCACTCCGCATCAGAAACGAACACCTCAACAAACTCTTCAGCGAGCGCGCGGGAGAATTTTCAGACAAGGAAAGACTTGTCAAGTGTTTGGTGGCAGACTACTGCGAGAACACAGCCAGTCCCAAGGGTGGCTGAAACGGACCCAGAAGGCACGGGAAAGGGTGTCGGAATGCGCACCTACGTTCCAAGTGACAGCTCTGCAACAGGGAGTTGGTGAAAGGTGGTTAACCCCTTGAAGCCGTACAGAGCAACAAGCTGCTCCGCCAGCAACGTCTGCAGGGCCTATGCTGACGCTCAGCGGCTCCGTTCCGGCTCCGTGTGGAGTCCAACAGCAGTGGGGTAGGAATCGCCCCCTCACCCATCTGCGAGGGGAGAGACGCAAGGCTGTGGAAGCGAGAGGGGGCACTGCTGAGGGGCAGCCAGAGCTGTGGGTAGACTTGGGTGGGGTTTCTCCGTCTAAATAACGGGGGCAGTGTCTGAAGAGCAGCCCCAGAGAGGCCGACAGGTATAATATTCACTCTCTGCTTTCAGCCGTTCGTCGTGCGCCTGTCGTTTTTCTCTCTGACAAGTTCCCAGCCTGCAGAAAGCTCACGCCAAGAGCTGCCTCAGCCTTTCACGGGCTGGGCTTCCCTGGCACGTCAGTGCACCAGAGGCAGCAGCAATTCAGGGAAAAAATCTACGGCCTTACTCTTTCAAGTTGCTTTTCTTCATGCTTTCGGAAAAAAGTTGATATACAACACTATTAGGGGTTTTTTTGGTTGTTGTTTTTATAAAATTTGTCAAGATATCACAAAATTACACACACTGAAAGCTTAAGCTGCACATTTTCCAATGAAAAAGTGAAATACCTTAAATCAATTACTTGTATATACAATTTCAGTCCAAATTTACATTTGCATCGTTTTCTTGGATAGCGGAAAGCACGGATCAAACACAGGATTGAGACGTGTCACTTAGCAGAGCTCGAGGGTGTTACTCAGAACAGCAGTACGCGCTCATTTCAATTCGTCCAGAACGGGCCACGCAGAGAGGCTCAGTTTTGTACCAAAATTATATTCACCACGGGGAAGGGTGCTGCCGACACACACTCCTCAACGCAAGTCGGAACCTGCTGCGCTGAGCTTCGCCAGACAGCGACTGAGAAATAACGGGCTTGTTACAGCCTCTCGGGTCTGAGGGCAGTCTGACACCCCCCGCGGGTGGCTGTGCGGGCCATCAGGACACCT
This sequence comes from Eurypyga helias, assembly GCF_000690775.1. Classification (NCBI taxonomy): domain Eukaryota; kingdom Metazoa; phylum Chordata; class Aves; order Eurypygiformes; family Eurypygidae; genus Eurypyga; species Eurypyga helias. Next base: position 16,025 of record NW_010263367.1, read on the forward strand.
TCGGGTTAAGGCATTTGTGCTAGACGTGACTTCTTTACAAGTTAACCGAAGTCTGCTCTGCCGTCAGCTAACAAAAAGCTGCAGTTCGTGCCTGCCCTTGGAAGGGAAGGTACCCACTCTGGTTTTTAATGACTCAGAAAGAACTAAGTAATGACGTTAATGAGGCATTACAGGATATAAACATCCCCATCTTTCAGCTACAGAAAAGGATTTGATTTGAACAACTTACATTCAGTGAAATCGTATTTAGACCTGTTTGAAATCATTTAGGCTTAGCCAGCACAACTGAAGCAGAACTTCAGATATTGCAAAATAAACCAAAAATACCATTTACAAGGAATACTTTGTTTCCCTCCAAACTCTCTTTTATTACTCGAAATATGGAGAAAAGAGACTGTGAGAATTAGGCCCCTCTCGTTAGAGTACTTCATAACCCAAACAGAACTCAAAGGAAGACAACTCAAGCCGAGAACAATTTGAACAGTTGGCTGTTTAGCAGCCTGCACAAGCCGTAGATGCTGTATGCTGATTTCAGACGCTAGGAAATCGAGATCCCTTTCCCCCTGTGTTTTTCTGTTGCTTGAGTTACTAAGAACCAGTACTGAAGGAAACACCCGCTGAAGCACCCCAGTTACACCCACTCAAATGTCATGCTTAATAAAAGACTAACTCCGGAGACCCTGAAAAAAATACAAACTATGTCTTTAAACAGAATCCAGAAATGCCGTTCCATACACAGCCGCACCTTCACAAGGGTGCTTTTGCACCCTTTTAGCAGTTACCGACTGAAGAGCAAACCGATCACACGGATCCTTCCCTACATCTGAAATGCTGCATATAGCAACCTCTTTTGCTTTGGTGAAACAGAAACCATGGGAGAACCTGGGGAGGGAAAGCACAGTAAATACCACGGGCATGTCATACCTTTCTTAGGACATAGGAGCTGAAATGCAAGGCATCCCCAGCGTGTCCTTTGCATATGCGAGGAATGCAGTTCTCTGTAAACAAAAGCTTGAGGAAAGCAATACTGAAGCCAAAGAATCTTCCCTGGGATCCTTCCGATGATCCCAAATCCATGAGCAACTCACCTAAGGTAAGCGTTTCGGAACTAAATCCCATCAAAAAGAACCTAAATCCTTTGTCTTCCCACACATTTTTCATGGCATGTTAGATTGGCTCGCCTCGAGGATCTCCAAATCAAGAGCGTGACGCAGAAGTTGGTTCGCAAGGGCTCAAGCTCGCCTCAGGTCTGCCTTCCTCGTACGTCGCCGTCTACAGATGTTGCAGCAGCATCGCCGTGGTCTACGGAGGCTCGCGCAGCATTCCCACCGGTAACGTTTCCCGTGCCTGGGGCTGGCAGGCAGCCGCAGGTTCAGCGGCAGGAAGTGGCGTAGAAGAATCAGTGTCTGTGATGACCTGAATCCTCACCTGTTGCAGCAGCCGGTCTCTTTCTACCAGACTCCTCGCCAACAGGAGGCTGAAAGCAAACAGTGGCAGCCTGTTCAAGGGTTTCCTGTCAGGCCAGGTATTTGCCTTTTCAGGAATGATCAAAAAGGACAGAGCATCCCACACTTAGGCCCAGCCATCTTCGTTACTCACAACTCCCCCGGGATATTCTAAAGCTTCCCGGGCCGCCCAGTTAGAAGGGCAAGCGCGCGGCACGTTAAGGACTTGAAACGGCCTTACGGCATTATTGGATCGTCACCGCCCGCCACAACCCCTGGCAAAGGGAGGATTTTAGAGGATGATGAATGTAGCACCAGAACCTAGTTGTGGAAAGCACGGCAGCACTGTACTCTGGAATCACAGGGAGTAAGAACTCCGCATTTCACAGGAAGGATGCGTTGAGTTTGGCATATGAAGTCTCAGCAAGGACAACGCCTGTCACAGTTCACTAAGAAATGCCAGTTAGGGATAAATTCGTTTGCCAAATTCTTAAAACGGCGTGGAAGTCACTCGTCCCACCCGGTGACAAGTTATTTTTCTGCTATTTGCTCCATTACACAATGAGAATGGATCGACACCTTTTACCTTTTAGCCACCACATCTCAGCGCCACACTTCAGTCCAAACAAAGAATGTCTAAAGTAAAACTGCATTTTTAATTTTAAATTAACTTTTAATCATGCTTTTTCTGGTCAGTGCCAGCATCTGCAAAGCTGCCTTTTTTGTGAAACAAAGCACTGTTCTCAGTTTACCCAGCAGTAAAAATACTTGCACGCCAGATATTTATGTAAAATAGGTATTAAAACTTACATCCACCCTGAAGTCCTCCAGTCTCTTAAATTTACTAAGGTATTCTTGCAGTTTGGGGTCAATGGCTGGCGTCTTATGCTGAGAGTATTTTAGATATGCCCAAAATTTTTCCAGTCCGTACAGCTGACCTAGTAATGGAAAAAGATCGTTTTACAAGCTTACAAAGGTCAGATTTAATTAAAAAGTTAATTATTCACTGGTAACTATATGTTTAAGGGAACTGTAAGATAAAAGGAACATGAACAAAACCTGCTCCCTGGGTTAGCTAACAAGTCAGTGCCAAGGAATTGGGATTATCTCCCAACTCGTTACCCCGTGTGAGCAGTGAGTGGCCTACAATAATTACCTGCTTCGTAGTCTCTCTTTGTTTCTTCTTGGAAATCCTTGAATATTTCTGGCCTGAACTTCTTTTCTAGACCATAGCTGTAGAATCTAAACAAGCATTCCAATCCGTACCTGTAAGGGAGCAAAGAGATACGGAAGTCTTAGCTATACGCTCCTCGTTCTTCAGACACAGGTTTTCAGTCCCTCCTTGCGTTTAAGTAAGTGGCATGGTCTCATTTTACCCTTCTCCTAAAACCCACATCCTTTTCACATGACTTTATCAACCTGTTGCTCTGAAATATCTTCCCAAATAATGAAAACCGACAGGAAAACCAGCTTTCTCCCATGGTCTCCACTTCTGAACTACAGACAGGAGACATATACAGACCAAAGACAAATACTTTCACCTTGATGGTGTGTTTGTGCACACAAACAGCTGGAACAGGGACCCAACCATAGTGGGTCGTGCCACAAGTGAGCCGAACCCACCAGCAGTGCAAAACCCACCGGGGAGGGCAGGACCCGGTGTTCCTCCAGCTCCCGCACGCCCCGGCGCCAGGGCTTCTGGCTAAGTGTTCTCTAATGCTCCGGCTGTGGCTGCTGCACCGTCACCAGAGCTGCCTCGGCTCTCCAGATAGCTGGGACCTCCTTCTGCTCCACATCTGCCTGCTGCCATCCCAGCCCCCTGCAGAGCCTGCTCAAGTCTCTCCTGGTAAACGTATCCTTGGATAATCACAGAGCATCAAGAAAGCTCCTAGCAGAGACGCAAGGTCTTAGCAAAGCCACCCTTACACCCCAGGGACTATCACTCCGCAGTCGCAGACAGCCTATCCCAACTTGAGGATTTCCACAGCCAGTACCTCCTCACGTGGCACTCGGAGCATTGGGCTGCCTTGTCTCTGTGGCTAAGACAAACGGTGGGGGAACTGGGGAGAGGAAGGGAATAACATGTCAGAGCTAGGGGGACAGTGGTGATTTCTTTTATGGTCATTCTTCCCATATTTCTATAAGGCAAGAAGCGGTTTGAGCAACTTGAACAAGGTTAAGAATGTCTTCAGCTATGGAAGGAAGGACCTTGTGAGTGTTACTGCGGAGAGCTGACTTGTCACGGTCAGCAAGCCTCAGGATTTTGTAGGCGTCGGGACCGCCGGCACGTCAGGACGTGCTGCACGTTTGGCTCTTTACCTGCAAAGCACAGACCTATACCAACAGGTCTGGGGGCACTGAAGCAGCTTACACAGACTGCTGTTTCCAAGCTTTGCAAAGAGTCCACGCCAATGCAGAAAGTGCTCGCTGCAGGTGCGTGGAAAACTCACAGTCACTCAAACAAACGGGAAGACCTCAACAGTTGTTTAACTTCCAGGACAAAGCAAGTACCTGTAGTGTTCTTTTGCATCGTCAAGAGCAAGTTGTTTGAATTCTTCGTACATTTTCGTGTTAAAGTGATCTCTCAGAAAAAAGGACCAGAAACGAAAAAGCGTGTTCATTTCTTGGGACTGGCCAACTCCCAACCGTTTCCTCTCTGGAAGAGAAAAGAAAAAGAAACAAGCTATTTTTAATTTTCAAGCAGAATATTTCCAAGTGCTCTTCCATTAATAAAACACACAAGATCTTCCAGTAACTTAAGTTTAAATTTGAGGGTAAGAATTTTTTCAGGGAATGTAAAGTTAAATGGAAAGCAGAGTTCAAAACAGAAACATCAAATAAATTTTGTTTTCCTTTCCCAAGAAAAATTAGGGATAAGGAACAACGAGGAATAAATTGGTCTCATTATAACACTTCAGGTAATTTCCACCTAGAATTTCAGGAGGCGTGTTTAGTGACTTACCCATTAGACACCTTCGATGGTATTTGTGGTACACCTGTTGAGTAAAGCCATTTTCCTTTAACAGTTCGTGAGAAGGATGCTGAAATTTTGGGAGAGAATTTGGGGTACACCCATAATTTCCTGCTAGTGGAGCTCCTTCCGAAGGCAAAGCACTGGAACTGCTGAAGAAAAAACCACAAACACACACAAACTTAACTCTGTCCTACAAACAGTGCCCTTTCCTCCAGGACCAGTTTCCAACCGTTCCGATGCAGGCAAGTGCCGTCACCTGATGACCACTACAACGCATGCCCGGTGTCCCAGTCGCCCATTCCAGGTGCAACTCAAGAAAATCAGATCCTGTGCTAATACGTCAAAACCCAGACAGTTTTGGATAATGATATTTATACGCTACTGTAATGCCTGATTTTAAACGACCACCTAAAGGTAACAGTCACAGGCATGAACATCAGTACTTCAAGTAACCTTACTGCTGCCGTACCAGGGATCGACACACAACGACGGGAACCCCGGCAGCCTAACCAGCTAACTTCCAGACAGCCTCCTATTCCACGCGTTTGTCTTTCTTGCTTCCACGGCGTTCATAAATTGTCTTTTACCTCAGCCTGTTTCTCCATTAGCACTGAGAACTAATGATGTTGCAAACAAGCTTTCTATGGACAAGAAAATTTTGTACCTAACAGAGGGAGTTCTTGGCCTGTGGTCTCTGGAATCCATCACCCAACCAACGTGGCATTCCAAAGGAGGATTTGTACTGTGTCGTGTTTTTCTTTTTCTTGGAGCCTAAGAAAGTAAATGAAGTACTTATTTCCCTAATTCGATTTCACTTGCTCTCTCTCTCATAAAGTTCTAAAAAGTTTATATTCTATCTGACACGTCACAGAGTCACAGCACTCCAGTTTCATAACCTAAAGATTAGCCTTGCGTAGCAAATTAAAAATCTTTAAACATCGCACTATTTCAGCAAGGACTTGTAAGAAATATTACAGAGAAAACAAATAATTTTGTAAAGATGTAAATGAATGAATATGGTAAATATTTTGAAGATGAAAGAGCAAAGGCGTTTCGCTCTTGTTAAACTGTATGCACAGGCATGAGTTTTACAGGCTTTTTCTGGTTTCACAAAACAGATTGTCTCTTTCCATTTACCTTTACATCAATGGATTGTGCTGCTTTAACAACAGGGTAGAACCTGGGGGTTCTGTTGGGATCCTGTAGCCTCGGGGTGCGAGGTGTTCGCGGGGCGAAGCCGGGGTAAACACAGGAGGAATCTGGAACTGCTGTTGGCAGTGATCGAGCTATTGCTGCTGTGGGAGGTACTTCAATGCTTAAATTACAAGCTAGCTCCTCTGATAAATCTGCAGGCAGGAAGGAAAAAACATTCATTTTCAAGAGAAATTTAGGATTTCAAAGCCTAAGCTCCCCTAGTAGCTGAAAGGCTGGTTTCAGGTAAACTGCCTCATCCCCAAAGCATAATAAAATTAACAAAAGCACTTGGTGTAGAGCAGCACAAACCGCTCGAAACTGTGAAACAATGCTTCAAGCATGTCTTGGCTAGAAAATCTAAACCCACTTCTTACTTACCTGCTTGTTCTTGTGTACCTACACTAGATAAGTAATGGAAAATACACACTGGTCAGAGTGTAGTCACATTCTTGCTCTCTGGTGAGGTGGTTTTCTTCAGCTACTCTAAAGAGGCTACTAGCATGTATTCCAGTAAGTGTTAATAATAGCATTATATCAGAAACACCTCAACAGATAAGATTAGGACATTGTGACTGCTCAGCAAAGTTAGGATACAAGTAGGAAATGCTTCTAATCTCACTTCGTTCTCTTTCCATAAATATATTACTTGCTAGAAAACTTTTCACATCACCACTAGCTATTACTTTACACATCGTACGTGCAGAGTTACACAAAAAGTACCTGGTGTTGGTTTATGATGACAACAAAATAAACCACTGCCTACCGGTGCTGATACATATCTGAGAAGTACGAGTACCCGTTTATTCTAACTCAGTGGAAACCACACTACTGACAAGAGGTGATGATACAAAAACTTAGCAAAGAAAAAGCCCCTCAGACTGTTGACTGAACCCCAATTAAAACATCACACAGGCAGTAAGAGTTAAAAATTCTTTTTGCCAGAGATTCTAAAAGGAAATATGTATTACTTACCTTTCCGTAACCCTGGAGGAACTTCTTGTGTCGGATCAGCAATTGGTTCTGGTGCAAGATTATCAAAGTCTTCCTTACTGATGAGATTTAGCTTCTTAAAGTTCTCAATCTCTTGCTGAATGAGAGAAAGCAAATTGTAAATGCAAAGCATGATAATGGACACCACCCGGAGAAACAGGTGGATTTCCCAGAAGAGAACAAGCAAGCCAGCCTGACACACGGCTCCCCACACACAGCCCGCGCAGGTTTCTTCTAAGGAGGACAGAAGGCGTCTCTGGCATGCGCCGTAAAGAAGCTGCCACGAGCGCTGTACGTACCCCGGCATGTCTCACGCGGCGCTAGCTAGGAGAAGGAGTTAGGCCAGCAAGTGGGCGAATGGAAGCAGGTAAGCCTATCCACATGCATGGTTCCACAGACAAATCGGAAATATAAATGACTGAGATCCTGCCCCTTGCCAAGCCCCAAACCTGCAGTAAAGCATGTCATGGAAGGTCCTGGCAATTTAGGGGGACAGAAGAGGCCCTGCTCCCTTCCACAGGCTACATCTAAGGAAAAGCCACTATTTGTAAATCAAGCGTTCTGCCTTTTTTTTTTTTTTTTTCCCCTTTATTACTGGTAGTTTACACTGAAAGGACAGGATTTGCCAAGATGTGTGGCAGCACCTCAAATCACTCACGCCCCTGCTCAACTTAAGGTGGGGTGGGTCACGTGTGCGAAACGCCATTTAAATCATCATCAAGAACATAACAACGATAAAGAAAATCTTTTCTCTGTGCTATTTCTCACTGTCCTCCCAGTTTTGCTGGTTTTCTAGGTCCATTTGCTTTATAACAGAGACTCCATGTTCTGAATTCTACCTTTATCTCTTGCTCTTATTCTCAGTGTTAACTTCCATCTGTCAGCTCTTTTCTGTACCCACATGCTCCATTTGTCCTTTAAGCTACCTTCTCGCTCCCCCCCAGGCCTTGCCCTCACGCACAGGTAATGCTCCTTCCCCTCACCACTTCGTATTTAGGTCACTCTCTATTTCTACACACGTCGTACCTACTAGGGATACGGTGGGACAGCCTACAGACCTGGCTTGCACGGAAGAAGAGGTTACTTAATAAACCAGCAGCAGTTAAGTGACAGGATTGCAGCGTGGCATCTCTGCGAGCTCTGCCTATGAAGTGCCAGAGATCAACTCATCTGGAAATTTACAGCTGCTTAGTGTATTTCAAAATAATAATAATTTAAAAAAACCCCAACAAACCAACAAAAACAAACCACAAAGCTGACAATCTCCTTCCAAAGTTCCGACAGCCTCAGAGACAGGGGCTGGCATCCGGGCAAGGAAATAGAAGGGTTTCTGTAATAACGTAAAGGTGTGCGGTCCGAAGTTTCATTTGCTGACAGAGCTATCGTTCTGACAAGCCACGAGGTAAACAGAACCTCAGCATAAAACTGCCTTAAAATGACTGTATTACCTTCCTCTCTCCTTATCTCACCTCAGAAATGTGCCCCCTTCCCCTGTGGCGGGGGTTTGCATGCGATGTGAGACAAGGTATTCACAGAACAAGAAAACAATGGAAAAGTTGAACCACCTCCAACATGTTAAAAATAATTCTAAAAAAAAATATTTATTCAGTGGTTTTGGTCCAATCTGCAATAACAAGAACTTGCTGGTTTTGCTTTCGACTCTTTGCAATATTATCAAAGAGGATTCAACAGATCTGTAAATTCAGCTCCTGTCACTTCTCTTTCAAAACCGTGCAGCAGGTGAAAGTCACACGGCAGCTGGCTGAAATTAATTCTGTAACTGCTCAGCCAGCCACGGCTTTCAAGTCAAAAATGAAGAGACTTACCTTTGTCACAGTGTCATTTTCGCTCTGCCCCATCCACAGATCCTGTTCATAATAGTACAGGCCGTCGTTAATAACTTTAGCAAGTTCTGTCGTCATTTTTGCACGGCACATGTGGTTGGCAGTAGGATCTTCACCAAGAGGTTTTCTTACATAGGGTGGCGTCTGCGTTACAATCAGAATCTTGTTTACGTCCTGATCATCAATTTCATAATCCGAGTCGCTGTCTGACCAATCAGTACATTTATTCTTCCGGCCTTGAATTTGTTCCATCTCTTCATCAAACAAAAAGTCAAGTTCTTCTTGTTCTTGCTCCCCTGGAGGTGGAGGTGGCTGCTGTTGATCTGCTGTTTGGTCAGGTACAGGAACGCTTTCCTAGGTTAGAAAAAGGTAGTGATTATCCAAATGGGAGACAAATAGAACATGACAGAACGTTTTCAGTAAACAAGCGTACAGGAATTAGAAACCATACAGCCACTTTCAGATGTTCATTAAATAAATCACTGTTCTAAAAGAATTCTGCCATAAGCTTTTAGAACAATTCTCAAGGCCCATTACGTTTTTCAGTGATCAAGAGGTACAAATGTCCCCCAGCAGAAGAAAAACCCAACCCAACCCAACAGTATTTCCTTTTCACTTGAGCGAGTTTTGGATCAGGAATTTAAATGCACTTAGTCATTCTAGGTCTGATAGAGTGTGAAGTACACACACTAACTGTACTGCATTATCAAGCATCACATAAGTTAAGACATGAAAAATACTGTTTTACAGCATAACCTTTAAGTTGGCAGGTTTTTCATTTGCTTAAACATAACTTAAAGGGTTTGGATTTTACCTTTAGTTTGACCATGGATGCACAATGCCTCTTCTTCACTTCTATCCAGGGTTCAGAGTCCAAATCGGGCAAACTTGTAGACAATCCTTTAGACATTGTCTGAAAATTGCTCGTTTCAGTGTTTTCCTTTGGAGTCAGCGGGCTTCCCATTCTTGGGGAACTTGGTGCGGACTCTAGCAGCAGAAAACAGTAGTTCAGTTCCTGTTGGGGGTTGTTTTGTTTGTTTGGATTTTGTTGTTGTTTCACTAGTCTTTCTTTGCACCACAGCTACCATTTTTCTCCCACTGTGGTTAAATGTAACACCGATCAGCAGAATTTCTTCTCATTTTTAGGAGATTGCTTTTCACAGCTCACTCCAAATTTTAGAAAAAGATCAATTTTATCAGCTCATTTACATGGAAATTACCTAACAGTCTGAGAGAAATTGCATGTTATTCAGGAAACAAGAGCAGCATCATTAGGGACACATTTGCTCCACACCATCCTCTAGCTCTATGGACCTGTGCATAGCTCAGTCTCCATTCTTGCCATTCACTCCAGACAACATTTTAGTAAAAGATTTCCTTGCCAAGGGTTGTCAGCAAACAAAGCCATCTCCCTGTTAACAATGTGAATGAGATCCCCATCCAAACCCAGGATGTACCACACGAAGAGTTAACTTTCAGCTGCTACGAAAATGAAGCAGATTTAGTACCGTACCTAAGATTACTATTATTAGTACTTCTACTGAAGGACTGTCGTCCTGTAGTCCCTCGTACTACATTCTGGAGAATAGCCACAGCTGTAACACGAGACATATTTTGATCTACTTCTTATCAGCCCTGCCAGTGACTTGGCAACTGCCAGACTGACAGGCACGTCAGCCGAGTAAACCTTTACCAGTTGTATGGCATTTAATAAGAAATCAGTACCAAGACACGCACTTCCCAAGCTAGATCAACACTCCTAAACTTGTGTTACTATAAAATAAATCCTTTACCAGTATGTGAGCCAAAAATTTGGCCTGGTATGAATTCTGGGCAATTGATGAGCTGAGAAAAATCAGTCGGTGGCAAGCTGCATACAGGAGGACCTGGAATTGGCCACTTCTCCGGATCGACCCTTTTTCTTATCCTCTGATCCACAGTCTCAACTTCTGTACTGTCCTTTAGGGCCTGTGTGACAAGCATAACTTCAAAAACGGTACACATCCGGCACCACCCGACAAAGAGAAAACCCACACACACTGCCATTTATAGCCTCTTTATAAAATCCTTGTCACAGCAAAGAGAAATCTTTAACTTCGCAGCGCTGACTTGAAATGGCAGCACAAAATTAGCCAGGCAGCTTCCCACATACGCACGCCTGCATTAGTTCACCTCCAAAATGAGCGCAGCGTTTGTAGTCAGAGCTTGCATCCGGCGGAAGCTAGCAATCAGTGAGACAGGCAGAAATCCATGTTGGTCCATCTTTCTCCTCAGAAAGAAGTCTCTCTCCAAATTTTCTGTGCTGAAATAATACTCACTGCAGAAAGAAACATACAAATATAAGCCTATACATGCAAGAGAAAACCCTAAAATAGCAACTTAGAGATTCCTTGTTCAAGTCTTCCATTAAAAACAGAGTATACGCTGTGATCAGCGGACCCGTTCTCTCGACAGGCGTGTGATTGTAAGCAAGACTTACAGAACAGCACGCATGTTTGGCCTGTTCAGGATGACCTACGAGCCAGTGCAGTATACGGGGGTATCCATCAAAGCCCTGCTACATTTGCACGTATGAACCACACAAAGCAAAACTATGCTGAATTTTTCTTTCACCCATCCCCTCCCTTATTACTTACATGAACAGGAGGAAACAACATTCTCCTAGCCTCCATATAGATGAAGGACAACTACTGCTTACAGTCAGGGCATGTTACTTCCCACACAGCAGTATCAGTGCACCTTCAGCCTGAGCTGTACCTTTGCTTTTCCCAGTTTCCAGTACATTAGAAGGTGTAAGTATCCTATCTGAGTGTTGAGGCACATGTATGTACTCTGAATCATTACTTCAAGCATGCTTGTGGGAAGACGAGAAAACAAAAAGAGTGATGTTGTATTTGTCATGAAACTGTTCCAAAAGGCACAACAGTTCATGGAGACAGGTAAAGTCTAAGAGAAGAGGTGATGTTTAGTAGAGAGAAGGAGGAGCGACAAGGACCGTTTCGGGAGTCTGACAATACCACAGAACAAGAGAGACGAGGGACAAAGAAATAGCAGAAAGAAATCTTAAACGATGACGCTGCTTATGAAACGATCAGGGTGGCAAGACGTTCTGTACTTAGTGAAGGGAAAAAGAAAGGAATTCAAATCACGACCTGTCACACAAAGCAAGGGAACGAGAAAACATCCTATTAAAAAGAACAGAAAAAAGCTCCAATTTAATGATGACCACTAAAATCTAGGCCTTTCCCAGAGCTTACACATCATACCCTGATTTTTGCCTATTACATTTAAGGAATACTACTCCTCATCAGGTTCAGGACAACGTAGGTAGTGAAATATTTAATGGAAAGCAATTAAAATTCTATGACACAAAAATAGATCAGTGCAAAAATAAAACGAGAGCATTAAAATGCTGAGGGAAAACACACGCATGCAAATGTAAATAGAGTTAGTTCTAATTTCAATAAAGTATAAAATGCTAAGTGTCTCCACTGAAGCTGGGATCAAGGCCAAAGTTCCCAGGAGGAGAGGACTCTGATACCATCATTGACCCAAGGAGAAGCTCAGTACCATTTCTTACTCTAATTTTTGATAGCTAAACAAAATCAAAGCAGAAGTTCTCTGTATGAAACACTCAGCTCGAAGACAGGATGAATATAAAGCCTCCAAGTTGGACAGTAAGACATACAACAAATGAAAACACTGCCATTAAATCAGAGCAAACAGAAGAGTAAGGCTCCCAGAGAATGACACTCTTACTCAGAGCTAAGTAAACTCATCAGTCAAGCAGCTTGCACAGAGAGAAGGTTTCTTTCAAGAATATCCTATTTACTGTTCTCAACTGCTACATTGCTTTTCCCCTCCCAATCTAGAAGATAAGCAAGCACAAAAGCCAGATATCAACATTTTACTAATGTTACCTTTACAGTCATACAGTAAAGGTAAAATCTTGTAACGATTCACCTAGTTAAAAATTCCACAAGCAGAAATGGACAATGACTGAACTTGACTCAAACTGCCCCACTTGATGTCCATCACTCTAGAAAAAGGAATGTGAAAGACCGTTAATGATAAATGAAGACAATGCACAGCTTTGCTCCAGGTAGAGGGACAAACCTGAACACGCTCCCCACCCCCCTCCAGCTCTGCTGTACTTCTTCAGTTTCCTCAGAGTCCCGTTGCCTATTCTTGCATTGATGCAGACTTGGATGCATGTCTGAACTTCTATTTAGTTCTTTCTTTATTAAAGAAAGAGGACTTTAGGTACGAGTTCTGCTGCACGTTGCAGACTGAGGAGTTCCTGAGCTCTGAAACTGTTCAGGCTGACAACTTCAGCCAGTAATCATAAGCGTTACATGTTTCTCTACGTAATACCTATATTACTCTTGTACACCCAGCTGGTTCTTGGGAGAAGCGTAAGCTGCTCGACAGCAGTGTATTTCTCACTGTAACTGCATGTCAACTCAGTTGGACAGTCTTGAAAATTTTTCCCTATTAAGCAGGTAAACGGTTTTAAAATTCTTCAGTTGACTAGGATTCAAACCAATCTCACTTCTCCAATACATCCTGATTTATCCTGAACTCCATAAGGAACTCTGAGACCTAGCAGTTCTGCACACCTTTATCCTGTATAAACTTCCTTCTTTGGCAGACAGTTTAATCTGTTATAACTAAATTATGACAGACAGACAAAACCATCCCCATTTAGAAGCTAATAATAGGTAACTGATGAAAAAAGTCTGTTTCCCATAATTTTTCATGTGACGAAGAAGTGAATAGATTAAAAACCACTTTTTTTTTTTTTTTAAGGAGCATAAAAATGGTGAAGTTGTGTTCTAAACCTGCTCAAGGATCTCCCTCTCTCTCATGGAAAGCAAGCTCCATAATCAAACTGCCTTAGGAGTTCGTATCAGATAAGTAACCAATGGCTCTGGACCGCCAGCCATGCCAAGTCTTCTCCTGACACCTGCCAACCTCGTTGCTAAAATAAAATGCAAATATAACCAGAAGTCAGATGTGACCAACGCTGTAACTGACATTTTTCTCAGCAGAGGGGGACATCATCATGTCCTACCTTAGAAGGTCTGGATTCTACACTGCATGCCCAGAAATCTGGCCAACAGTGGAGTGTCTGTGCTCCTCCCTCACTTGTCTGAGGACAGTGCAGGCCGATTATCCTGACAGGGGGGTACAAGTCCACTGTCAGGTCTCATAGGGGCCTGGCAGCAAGAGTAACAAAAAAGACTGCAATAGAAGTTTTGAAGTTGATAGCCACATGCCAGATACTTTCTGCCCTTAAAGAGGCTTTTTTCTTCCTTTTTGCGTCAACTGTAACAAAAGAAGCGAGAATAAAATAAGCAAGTTGCTTTATGGAATACAAGGGCAATCAAAAACCACCACAAAGGCATCGCAGAGAAATGCCGTTGCAAGTACAGAAGATGAAATATCTGCCAGTGGTGGAAACTGTCTCTTTAAAATGAACTAGTGGCTTCCAGGCCCTTTTTGACTTGTCTCCTGGTGATAATCAGTCTTCCAGATGGTTTCTCATTGCCTAATGGTGTACACGAGAAAGTAAACATTTCAGATTATTGAAAAATCAAGCATCATTGCAAAACTACTCTCAGTTAAATGTTTCAGGTGAAACACTCTGAAAACAAAGCTAACAAGACTTCTCAGAGTGAAATTGAGAGCAAATAAGGGAAAACCTCTAGCTACATCACCCAAGAAGAGCTTTATAGGCAAACAGACCAACAGTACTCAGAAGCACAAGCTCAGAGACATCCATATCTCAATTACATGGCAACATAAAAAGAGGGCTACGTACCATAAATAAAGCAGGTATACGAGTTAGAGCCAGACTACAGCACAAGATGCAGAACACCTTCTGTAAAACTCCTCCCCAACACTGAAGTTTTTCCACCCTGCTACTAAACATATTCAAACTGACACTGATAATGGTCAAACCAAAAAGTTAAATTTAAATGCCTTAATATCCATCTTTACACGGAAAATAAGGATTAAACACTGTTTGAAAAGAGTTATCCTAACTAGATCTCTACAAAATATTTGTACATGAAACAATCTACTTACATTTGGTGTTTGATGTATTCTTTGAGAAGTGCTTCATCCACAGAATACATCTGCAGTCCTGTTCCATCCCCATAGTAATACATCACACCAGCATTAAGCTCAGGTTGAAATATTTGGTCATTTCCTTCACCATACAGTTCTTGATAACCAACTGAATATTCAAAATTTACTTCAAAATAGAGAAGGACATAAAAGAAAGATGATGAAACATTAAGTCCAGTACACAGATATTTTAAGGCACGACACACTGCTATTTTACTGCTGGTTTTCAGCATCTAATTTTAAAGAGACTCAAGTTACTTAATTACATTAAGTTACAGGATATGTTTTTCGAGCCAACTCCTACTTCGTGTGCCAACAATAAAATGATAAACATAGTTTTAAAATTTTTGCCAAGAAACTACTACTCTGCATACTTCTAGGGTTTCCTCTGCCTCGTCCTCTTCCTCTGCCTCTACCTCTTCCTCTGCCTCTGGAGGATCCTCGAACACTGCCACCCTCACTTCTCACGCTGCACACTTCATCATGATCATCTCTCTTTTCTCTGTCACGACGCCAATCTTAAAGAGAAAAAAGCATAATACTTGCAATCATAATGAAATATCATGGTACAATTGAGTAGTCTTTGATTTATTCCTAGATATCAACCACAAAACATCGCACTGCAAAGCGTGTCTCTCCATTTTCTGGATGCTCAGGAAGGCTGAAGGAAACGACACCACAGAGTATGTGATTAGTGCCAAAAAGTCCCTCATAGCGCAGAGTTCTCAGCTTGCGCCCGGGCAACCCGCTGCCTCGGTCACACTGGCTCAAGCCTAAGGGTCAGATCTGAACGCTGCAAGGGTGCAACGTAAGGTTTACCCGGCAGGGCTATGGCCCAGTCGGGCAGAAGCTGTTCACAATAAGGAAGAGTAAACGGGCTGGACTGGCAAGTCCATCTGCAATGCTTCTGAAGCAACTGGACACTCCGGTGCCAGCCCAGGGATCACAACACCTAGGATTGCTTGGGACAGTAAGGAATGCTCACGCAGTTCCCCTTCCAGGCATGAGAATAGTGTTCTCCTGTGGACAACTCCCAGTACCTAGAGGGTGCTAGGAAGAGCTGCTAGCTCTTGATCCTGCTCCGGGTAGGATTTCCACAGCAATGGCTCTCTGGAGACTCTCTTTTGTTCCCAGAAGCAGCAGTCTACCGCTCCTCTGACTGCCCATTTAACAGCAATTGTTTATTCTCTGCTGGCCCTGCCCCAAACTGAGCTTTTAGGTTTTCTGTTTTGACAGCAGATCCAAGATGACTCCGTAAGAACCTACGTACAGTTTTCATATAAGTATGTGGTCTGCACATAGCAAAAGAGGGGAGAGAGAAAACAAGGAAAGGACGCAGGTCCAAATCAGACCCCAGGGACCTTGGCTCCGTTCACCACAAAACTTGACAGATGTAATTCCCACTTTATTCATGAAAGAAAATTAATCCCTCTCACACCGTTTCTGTCACTCTTCCTAACACCCTCAGAGACTTCCATCTTGAGTCAGTCACCTTTCCTTAGTGACTTAGTTTAAGTTGTAATTGGATAGTCTTCCAGATTCTGGGAGACCTCTGGCACAGGAAGGCCTAGGAATACACCTCCTGTTCGATCAAATTGAGAGTTGCTCAGTCTAACAAAGGACTGACTAAAGGTATGATTCTTTGTTCCTATTAGAAAGCTGTTTCACTAGCAACTATTTTTAATGAACCCTACAACAAAACATGCATGCTTATACATTCAAGTTCCTCTATTTTATTTTCTGTCAGACTCTGAAGTTATCAACTGTATGTGTGTCTCTCACTGGGCATTTGGACCTTAGCCTTTGCACTTGCTACCCTCAGCCTTAGAGATCCCAAATGCATAGCCATAATTTGAACTATTTCCCCAAATCATATTTGCCCTCAGAGAACACGTGGCTCTTAGACACATGCAAGACTCCTACCCAGAACATGATCATGAGCTAGTGTTGTAATTAAGCCTGGAACAAGTTTTTTGTTTAAACAGCCAATGTTCCTGAAGAGCAGGAGACATTTTACATTCTCTCACACTGAAACTGGTCTTAAATCACTAGAGCCGTGAGGCGTGTTTTATGCTACAAGGTTTCTGGTCTTTTGACCATCAGGTTCCTAAGGAATAATTGCTGGAGAAAGAGATATGTTAGTAAAAGTCCTGTCCTTGTCCATCCCTCAGACATCCAGACCAAACCCTTATATCCATGCTCCTAAAATGCATTCATAAACAAATCCCATCTCAGTAGTGCCCAGCATTTATTACCATGAGCAAATATTTAAGTTGTTAATGTATATTGCGATCTCCAAACTTAAATGCAAATATATAAACCAAAGAGTTACATTCAGCCCCACAAGCTGTATTCAGCACACGAGGATCAGCAGCAGTACCAGCTGTGGTGCATTTCTCCACAGTTGCGCTCGTACAACTTTCTGCATGGCTATGCTGAGAAATAGATCAGGAAAACTGAGGGAATTGGTCCAACTTAAAGGAAAAAACAACACTGCCAAAGCAGAGTTCAGCATGTAGGTCCGCAAGCTTTGGTAGCAAACAGCTGCAAGAAGAGCAGTAGAGCAGGACAGCGCAGCCACCGTATGAGACTATTTCCAAACTTCCTGCATCATAAAGCTGTGGCCGACACCCTGTCAGTAGGCATGAAGACTAAAATATACACTGCTCTGATTCAGAGCACCAATACACGCTGTAAAGGCAGTTTCCAAACTTAGCAGAGTCAGTGACTGAGACATTACAACTCTGACCCATTTGAGAAGAGGTGAAAAAAAAAATAATCTGGGAATAAGCTTTTAAACAAAATTTTCAAATTTAGAATTTGTTAAATTACAGTTTTTTGGGTGTTTGGTGTTGGTTTTGTTCTGGTTGGTGTTTTTTTTTGTTAGGTTGGTTGGTTGGGGTTTTTTTTGCTGGTTACTGGCAAATATTAACACCAAGTCTTACTTAGTAGAGGCAAAGTCAAATTTCAACCTATACTGCCAATCCAATGCTTGCTCCCATGGTATTATACGTTATTTTCCACAAACAGAAAGACACAGAAACTGAAAACGACTTACTTCTTGTCTCATTCCGTCTGTTGTTATAAGGTATTAACTTGTTTGTTTCCAGTAGAAATCTTGAGCTAGTTCGAGAGCCTGGTCTTTCTTGACTGTCTGATCTTACGTCATCCAAGTGAAGCGGCACCCATTTCTGCTTGTTACCTTGAAAAGTTACATATTACCCTTAATGACAGTACCACTTGAGGTTTCAGCTCCTGAAAAGATTCTATAGAATCCTTCTTGTGGAACCAGTTACAGTTAATTTCAAAGCTGAAAAACTGGGAGAAGTTTAACATTGAAGTCTTAAGATCATGATGAATGACTAAACAATAATAAATGCAGTAAACAGGAATTTCTCAAACTACAAGGTAACTTCACCTAAATTTTAAATATGTGAAATGAAGGTAAGCTTTTTTAATTTAATGAGTTTTTAGATGTAGGCTCCACTACCAAGAATTTATAGCTACATAAGTGTTAAATATATACAGTAAATTCATTACTGTACAATTTAACAACTTGCATATCAAAGTTAAAGGTAAAAGAAAAAACATACCAAGTTAACCACTAAAATAAAGATTTCAATCACAAACCATAAACATTTTCCTGAGAATTTAACGGTGGTATTGTACTTTTACCTTGAGATATTCAGATTAAGTTCATTCATGTGCATCAAAAAATCACTAGCAAGGCTGTATTTCATTGCAGACTGGCCTAAAATATCCACTAACCCTTTATTTAATGATAATATTTGCTGTTCTATACTTGACTGGTATTATGGGCTTCATACCTTTGTCGGCAAGAAATATAAGCAAATACATAAAATAAGTTATCCACACTGGGGGGGGTG